>NC_064812.1:71409193-71709193 GCF_023721935.1 Panthera uncia
TCTGGATCTGAACCCCCATCCCCCCACTTACGCAGCAGCAGGAATGACTGACAGCCTACCCTGGAGAACAAGGGACCCATGGACTGTCAGAGAGGGGAGAATCAGAAGGCAGGAGGGATGATTTGTTATTATTATTATTGATGGAGGGGAGGTATGCTTTTATACCCTTAGAGTGGTGGTGGCAGTCATTGACTGTGATCCTGTGCCAATGGATGGGGTGAGGGGAAATATTGGGAAGCCAAGAAAACTACTACTGGACCTACCACCATCATGTGAGTTCTGTTAACCTGAAATACAGCTCTTGAGGGTGAGGTAAAGACTGAATCTCCTGTGTTTCATACGAAGGGGCATACTGACTCACGCCTGCACAGATGTAGATTTTCCATCCCATACCTCAACTTCATTACCACATCCCATAAGGAGCTCCGTGATCTCACTAAAAGAAAGATATGGTTAACAATACGTTTTATGGAGAGTATGGTGTATGTAGTGAATCTTCGCAATTTAAAGGTTTAGAAATTGTATTTTGCCTTCCTTGACTACTGAGACCAGATGAATATATTTTCCCATATTTTTCTCTCATGAACAAGCCTCTCTTCCTTACCCACTGCCAGAACCCAGTCTGGTAAGACCCAGCTACACTATGGATTAAAATGGATTTTGGTAAGCAAATCTTAGAACTAAATCACCAGTCACAACATTACTTCTTCATAAAAATATGTTCCATATTTTAAACAATTAACTGAGAAACTCAATTTTGGACTAAACACAATCATTATTCATGATATATACGTTAGAAATGGTTTTTGTGAATTGATAATATGTATAGTCCTTGCCCAAGAAACATATTCTTGGCCAAAAAAAAAAAAAAGTCAGCAACTCATACCTTACGTCATACAGAGCTAAGAGAACCAATAAAATTCAGAGAGAACTATTTTGTTGTTTTGTATCACTCTACAGTACATTCTAAGAACAGCTACCAGGTAGGAATATTGATGCATTTAAAGTTTTTAAGTTAGTTTTCTGTTACTTTCCCTAACTTGGGGGAAATTTTGTTAAGAAAGAGCATGCCTAAAAAGTGGCTAGGAGAGAAAACAAGAAGATCAGACTTATTTTCCTGGGTCTTATAAATGAGATTCTTAAAAGAAATCACATTGAGATATATCGGAGAAAGCACTGAATTGAGAACTAGGAAATGTGTGTTATTACTCAAGCCTACCCACCAATTAGTCTAGAAAATTCTTTCTCAATTTGCTTAACTCAGTGGTGCCTAGCCATTTGATTTCATGAATTATTAAATAGTTTTAAAAAGGAATAAATTGTAAACAAATGACTGATTCTATGTTGCTCAATAAGGGTAGTAAAAATTCTATTACTTACTTTTATTTAATGTGAAGACTTTAAGACAAAATCATAATATGAAAATGTTAAATAAGTAAATTTAGCTTCTAACAACTCACACCATTAAAACATTTTCTTATTTTACCGTGGACCAATACAAATTTGTCAAGTGTTGTCACTGTTCTCCATGATGACATTTAGATAGCACTGTCATCATCTATATGCTCTTTACTTTCCTCATTGGAAAATGAGGGAGTTAGATTAAATAACCTTAAAGGTGAATTATGATTCCTAAATTTGATTTATGACTACTTCATGAAATAGCTATCTCAATTCCTCACTTACTACTAACTGATTAAATACACAGTTCTTACCATGTCCTTTCTTACCATGTACCTGTAAGCACTGATTAGGGTATAATTATATAATCAAATTTTACCATATGAATAGTATCAGCGAAGATTCAGCCCTTAAAATCTTTGGGCATAATAGGCAATTAGCCATTACTGCATATGGGATCCACTGTAACTGTACTAATCCCTAAATTTTTCTATGAAGTTTAACATAGAGGAGACTGTCTTTTGCTCCTTTTTTTATTTCAAAAAAGAATCTGTGCTTAGGAAGATAAAAAGATAGCTGAGATTATATCCTTGGCCTTCCATAAAAATCCCTTAAAGGATTTCTACAGTTTGTTGAGCATTTATTACAAACCAGGGAGTATCAAACACTATCTTGTTTAAACCCAGAACTCTATAAGGAAGATGGCATTACAACCAATCTATAAATTAAGCCTCAAGATAAAAACAAGTCCAGAGTCTCAAAGTAACGGTAGAATTGGGATTCAAAGTTTTCTCTGTTGTCAAAGCTATGCCTGCTCCCTATTGCTGTTTCCAAAACTCATATCGTTGACTTTCCTCTGTCATGTTTTTGTTCATCTGATTTCCTCTCCCTAGAATGGTTTACTTTACTACTTTTCTTATTAAGGCATTATCTATCCCATTTCAAATATCAAACCCTTTCTACCCCAAAAGGAATTTTTCTCATCTTTTCAGAATCCGGACAGCACAAAATCTGTGTCTTCCTTTTGGCTTTTTCCCCATTAAGCCTTCTCTCCAATCTTTTCTGTTATCTTTCCATCTTTTCCTGATTGATGATAAACTTTCTGAAGAGCGTGGTGGGTGTCAGAATAAACTTTACGAGCTCACTTAAAATGTCACCACCTTGTATCTACAGGAACCATGGTGAATATAAATGGGGGGGGGAGAAGGAAAGTAGAAAAGTAGAAAAAGTAAAAAAGTAGAAAAAAAGTGGAAAAATCATTAAGGATCAGAGGAAGTGAAGTCTCCCCTCACCACCAAAGTTATGTTTGTGACCTTACCGGTTGGTTTCTTTAGTATTTAGTATTTAGTATTTTATTGTTCTAAGCAGCCAGTCCAGTTTTACAGATTTCCAGTGCTCATGTCGGAAGGCAGCTAGCTAATCCGCATACAACCATCTAAATTTTCTCAATATCCCATGTTCCTGAAAGCTGTTATAAGGGTCTACCATAGTGTAAGGGAGATCCTCAATGATGAATAATTACTGATATTTTTGAGTCACAGAGGGGTTGTGTTTTCAACCTGAAATTTATCAAACTAAATATATAATGTTTCTGTGAGAAGCTCTTCCAAAGACAAGGAAAAGCACAACTGTTCTCCTGAACATGTGATAGCCGCTCTGAGGAATAACAATACATTAAATCTTAAGTCAAGGAAATAAAGCGCAGGGAATGATCTGGAACTGCAAACTGGAAATAGGAACATTTGAAAGCTAATATGTGAATTGATGTTACCTTTTAATATACCTCTAAACAATTCATAAGGTTCATGACAAGAGCTGACCCCTGCTATAGTTCTCTTTTCTCTGATTCTTTTTAAAAAGTGCTATTTCAAGGATCTATGAAACAGTGTGTGGTAGAGAAATGCATGATTTGAAGTACTTTAATGGGTAACACGCTCAGATATCCACACACATAGTGACTGCAAGCTACAAATGAATTCTTTTAGGGTTATCAAAAACAAGAACATTTTCAACTCCTATAATTCTAACCGGTCCAGCTCGTTCATCTTAAGTGGCTAAATATGGAATTATTAATAAGGTGTAAATATCTATTAAAATTGTAACCTATCGCTTATTATTTAAGCCATCTCGTGGACTCTATTCAACAATACCATCCACATGACCTATAAAACTAGAACAAATGCTATTATAGCTTTAAGTCCCGAAAACTTTAAAAAAATTTTTTTTAATATTTATTTTTAAGAGAGAGAGAGAGAGAGAGAGAGAGCACGAATGGGGGAGAGGCAGGGAGAGAGGGAGACCCAGAATCCAAAGCAGGCTCCAGGCTCTGAGCTGTCAGCACAGAGCCCAGAGTGTGGCTCTAACTCATGAACCGCAAGATCATGATCTGAGCCAAAGTGGAACGCTTGAACGACTGAGCCACCCAGGCACCCCAAGTCCAAAAATTTTTATATGCAGCTTAACCGTACACATTTTGAATACCACATTGACATCTGTGAGCAGAAAGATTGGCTGTCAGTGGCCCCTGCTTATTTGTTCTTAATCGTGAAAAATTTTGTAGAAGTGTTTGTTCCTACCTAACTACTTAAAACTAGGAGTGTTGAGAGGCACAATCCAGAAGCTGGGGGAGCGGGTGGAGCAAGGTTGGTCTTGGGGCACCACCAGACGTGAGCCCAAATCCAGAATGACATAGATCTGAAATAAAGCAGGGGAAGGAGATTTTGTTGAAGTGATGCAAGCTGAGTCTGGCTAATGGAAAATTTCAACTGAGGAGGAGCGGGAATTTGGCTATAAAAGCTAAAGTTTCCACTATTCTGGTGACTCAGAAGAGTCTAAGATGTTGTAAGAGGGGAGAACCGAGGCTCTAAGGTTCGTTTCATGCTCAACTTCCTGAGAACTTTGCCTCATTTAGTCTTGATTGAAATCATTAAAATTCTTACTGTACATATTCACCACCAAGGAAGCAATGTACAGAGGAACAGGTCATGGGTCTTTTACAATTAGAAAAAAAAAAAAAGTCAGTAATTATAAAAAGAAGCAGGCATTAAAGAGAATATTCACTACTAAGAAATAACAACTAAATGTACATTATTTTCATACACTTATAACTTAATTTACTTGAAGGATACACTTCTAAGTTGCCAAGAAAAACATAAAAATGCTAAAAAATATTTTAATAAATATGATAGGCCTTGAAACATACTCATGTTTCTTATATGCTTCCCATAAAACTTTACCCCCTGGGATAAATACCAGCCTGAAATAACATTCACTTGGCTCCAATTTTTATGGGTGTTAGGCATGTATTGAATAGCCTTCATTTAGTTTGAAAGCTAGAAGCCTCGTAGTGCCTTTAAGGTGAGTTGAAATGTGATTTGATAGAGAAGGAAGTTCTCAACTTAACTAGTGTCTATTTTGAATTTAATGGCTTATTTTATTAATAACTTCCTGGTATAGACAGACTCAATTGTTGTTTTTGGTTTTTTTTAAGCACAAGTTCCTAACTGGACAGTTAATCTTATTTTTTGCATGGCTAGTCAATTTTAGTATGGTAGGAGTCAGAGCAAGGGCTCACTGAATGAATTAGTTGAGGTGTTCGCCTTCTGTCTTCTCAGTGTCCATCATGCCTAGCTGAGAAGTCCTCCTAATATGTATGTTGTCAGGCCAACCTTATTGTTCAGAATAATGGACAGTGATTTTAGGGACCGTGTGGAAAGTTGATTTCCCAAAAGCAAAATGATGGTACATACAATATCATCATTAGACACGTGTTTACCCACTCCTTTTAGTGGCTTTTGAGAAAGCAAGTACTTTTTATAAATGCTACAAATTGTCATTTGTACCAACGTATGAATTAGATTTTCAGATGGTACCATAAGAGTGTAGTTCTTGCCAATGGAGTGGCTAAAAAGTGGGACAAGTTACAGGAAGAAAAATTGGAATGTGTAATAGACTACACTGCTGACTTCAGAACTCAACATGAGTCTATTGCTGGGAGGCGAAACTCTCCAGATGGAGATCTTCTAGAAACTTCTTGCAATGGAGCAGTAATAAGTGAAAGTAGCAGGCCATGCTCTCAAGAAGTGCATGTTTATACATTAAGAATTTTAGGATTGTATAGATCATTTAGATTTTCCTTTACCTTCCTTACAAAGATGCCTACTGCAGGAAAACTTCAAAGGTGGCCCTCAAGCTACAGTAAAGAACAATGAGTGGCAGACTGCAAGGCCTCATGGCTTCCATCTTGAAGCTGTTATCCCAAGTTGAGTTTGAGGCTGCAGGTCTATATGGTAGTTGGTCTGACTGAGCACCAGGTAATCTAAGATCACCTTGGGATAATACAGAACACAAGGAATTACTAGACAGCTGATTTTTCTCATGGGTTGATTCGGATGAAGTCTAGCAGCTAGAAATGCTCACAGAGATGACTAGAATAGGTTAACCTCTAGTTTAACATCTAGCTGAGGTATGACTGAGGATGGGTGGCCAAGTTCCCCTCTAGAACACAAAAAAGGGAAGTCCCTCAGGCTCATGAGGCGGGGATTGGCCAAGGACAGATAAGGTCACCTTCCCATTCTCTTTGTTCTTCATTCTAAACCTCCCTGTATCTGTCCCACGAAAGAAGGTCAAAGATCTGGGGTGGTATGAATGTGTCCTGCCGTGCATCAATTAGACATTGTTTACTTTTCTGCTTTCAATTATTTTGATTCAATGTGATGATCAGAGATATGCAAAGTATAGAGCCTGGTGATTCCACTGTGGGCTGTGGCCGAGAGACTACTTGTTCCCAGTCCACAAGGAGGTGAGGAACTCACTCCAGAACACGCATGGACTAAGTCACTGAGCACCCCTCTCAGTTCTGTGGACATTTCCTTTGTGGATAAAGGAAACAGCGTGTTGACATAGTTGCTGGAAAATTCTCCTCATGATAACTCTGAATAGTGCTGATTAGGCAGTCATAAATTAATAAAAAGAATCACTAAGCAAAACTTACGATATGGTCAGGATCTTTCAAAAGTGGTCACCCCCCCCCCCGTATGGACAAAAAAAAAAGTTAATAATGATAACACTACTGAATGCTCCCTAAATACCGGGGACTACGAGGTTCACAATTTGCCAAGTGAGGACACTGCAAAGCATGGATTTTATTCCATTTTCCCACCTAGACAGCTAAGTTCGAACACAGACACTTCACCATTACACTCTCTCAGACCCTCGTAGAGAAATTATATGTGAAAATTATATTTTATATTTGACTTGGAAATACCAACATTTCAGAGAGATACCTGGCTCTTTCTTCTAGCTTATTTATCAAGTACCCTTATTCTTACTCTCCAGAAATTTCTAGCCCCCAAAACTTCTCTGTCCCCCCATCATTATTTCAGAACAGATTTTATTCATCTGTTTCTGTTTTTTTCATCTGTTTCTTGACTATTATTATGACACTTAGAGCTCTCTACACATAATTCATATTTCGTCTCATATGCCGGCATCTAGACTGTGTCTTACAACAATTAGGCACCTGATGTATACTTGGTAAATTCACAGAGAAACCTTTTTCTGTAAAAAAGTTTTTAAAAGAAACTGGAAGCCAAAGATATAAATTAATTGGTGTTACCCTTATGGGGCTTCAGTATTTTTGCTTCCATTCCACCACAGAGAACATTGGCTCAGTAAATATGACAGAGTGACCTAAAATGGAAACGTTGCAAATTGAACTTGGTTCTCAGATTCAAAATCAATGCCTAAACCCCTTTCCTGTTGATTCCGTCAGTTTTAGAGATATCGTGATGTCCTTGGATGGCACACAGCTCAGAACGGAAGAATGAATTGGTGAGTATCTGGCCAGGGGCATGTTTCTATGTTCAACACAACTCAGCTTCAATCACAGTGCTTTCAGGAAGAAGCTGAAAGTTGTCAAGAGAAACAAAACGTACCGATTACTGATATCCGCCCAAGCAAACAACTAGAAAAAACAAATAGAGATGGGCATGCAGGGTATCTACACTGTAGTTCCTGACAGACAAATCCCTCAGGTTAATTCATTTTTAACGGCCACAGATTTTTAGACTGGGCTTCAAAATCCCCTCAGACCTTCTGAATGAAGGTGCTGGCCAAAAATGTCGTTGCCTGAACCTGATGTTTGTATGCCTTTCTGGGGTGGCAGCGAGAATTCCAAAATAATGAATACAGAAGTGAGCCCTCAGGAAGCTTTTAGTAAGCTTCGTAGAATACTACTGAAGTCATCTGCCCTTTGGATCAAGGCATAAATTAAAAGTTAAATAAATATTCACAGCAAATAAACTGGATCGGTCCCTGATAAACCGTATTATGTTTGCGCGATCATGAGAACAGCTGGGCAGGGAAGAAAGGAGAAGGGGATGAGAGAGGGGGAGAGAGAAGGGCGTAAGAAAGACAATGAGAAAGAAAGAGACAAGACACCTGGAAGCCATTTTAAAACTAATATTTTGGTTTAGATGTAAGAGAGTTAAAGAAAATCACTTTCTCATATCATAGATGGCTAAAGAAATTTCACCCAAGCCATGTCTGTCAAAAGAATATCTGCATGCACTAAGTAGTTTCTGGGGAGATGGGTCTAATGGTGAATAAGAAGACAGTGAGAAGGGTCTGACACTTGAAGGGTCTTTGACAGCCTGTGCCTGATTGCTGATAGCGTTAGAATAGACTTATTATCAGCTTCTATGTACCTTATCAGAATGAACATGCTTCTTTGAAAATTAAAGTATATGAAAAAGGACATCTTGTATTTCGTTTTTGATAGTTTTCCCTAAAATGCACATTTAAAAGAAATGGAAGAAACTCCTTATCATCTAAAGTACTTTTTCTACTTGATTGATTAAGTTCTCTTCTCCCCCTTTATGCCGGGGGGGTGGGGTGGGGAGGATGAAGTCCCTTGAAATATCCAGGTGTAGAGTAAAAGGCACATTGCTGGTCTCATTCAAGACCAGAGTAGGAAAATCAGACTGGAGTATTTCAGATCTGAAACAAGGAGTTTCATAAACCAAAAGGAAAACACAAACAGCAGGGATTTTTTAAGCTTTCTTTGTTTGTTCCTTTGTTAATATCTTGCTCTGCTAGGTTTACAAATCCTAAATAAATAGAAATTAGTGCTCCTTCCTTTGCAGTCCATTTGCTTTAGATGTTTGCCTTGAGGGACATTTGTGTATTCTGCTAATGGCTGCAACAGAGTGCTGTCTCATTTTCATTCTGGCAAAAAAAAAAAAAAAAGGCCGTCACCATGGTTACAGTTTCATTTGCTAGAGAGAAACTGATGGCTGTTAGTGATCCCATCATAAGCAACTTCTGTCAGATTTCTTATCAAGTAGACATATTTTGACAAAGTGAAAGATAACACCGTAATAAGAGAACTGAGTTGCTACTCTATGTAATGAACCATTTAGCATTAAATGAAATGTGAAACCACATTTTAAAAACTGAAGGTGGGGAGAAAAAGTAATATTTATAATTTACACACACACAAAAGGAATATTCCACAGTGTGTAATGATAGCTTGTTTTCTTTCTGTTGTCCCAGTAACTCCAGCAGAATAACATTGATTTATATTGCGGGGGGGGGGGGTCCTCTGCAAACCACCCTGAAGCCACACGGAGATTACGCGGGAGGATATTAAGATTTTCCTTTGCCCATTTACCTGCGTGGAGCCGAAGGCTATGCCAGGAGCTGATTGTCAGGATAGAGGGTCTAAATATTCTGATAAAAGGCCTAGCAAAACATATGGCTCATTATAGACTAGGAATTTGTCCTGTTGTGCAGACGGGAGACTCTAATTCCGAAGCAGATCATGGGGATCAAATGCAGCACCTTCCTTGTCCATGTTGATAGACAATGGAGTATTTCCAAAGGTTGGGCAAGACTTGCCGATAGAACCACAGAGAAAGAAATCTAGCCCCTCGTGTTCCCACCTGAACTTCAGCGGCAGCACCTGGAATTAGTCCACATAGGAGCCGTGGGGATAGGGAGTCAAGGTGAGAAAAATATGAATTTCAGACCATCAGGCAGGACTCCTGGCAGTGTGACCTTTCAGATTGTGAACTAGGTATCTGATGAGCACAATTGATGTTATTTTCTCTTAGGACAAATGAAAGTGGAGACAGACTTAACAGGAAAGTCCCCTAAGGAAAAGTCCTTAATGTCTATTCTTTTTCTGACTTTTACAGTTTGACTCTGTCTTGGCTTCAAACCCATGTAATGATACACAGAGTAGATATTTTATTTCAAGGGAAAAAAGTGATGGCTCTCTTACATGCAAGATCAAAGGACAGTTTCCCTCTGATTACCAGCCCTGCTGGTACACAGGTGTGGTACTGCTCATTAAAATGCCCATTTGAAAGAATTCTCATAGACTTTGGGGACTGGGAAGATAAGATACAGACATATTTCGATTACTTTCCTGAGCGTTGCTTCTGCAAGGTTTTTCATCGCAAATTAATGAAAACCTGGGGGGTAAAACGCACTTTTGCAGTATATTCTGTTTATTTTTCGGTTTCAAAGGCTTGCCTTGTACTAGTTTATTTCATTTCATTTTATATTTTACCTTATCTTTTCGATGAGGGCAGTCATGCGATTAGGGAGTACACACCTTGTCCAGAAGTAATCTGGATGGAATCACTTCCTGAGCGTGAGATTCTTCAATTGTGACTGTCTCTTACCTGTGATGTCCACGTATGTGTGTGTGTGTGTGTGTGTGTGTGTGTATAAAACGTGAAGAAAACCATGAAAAGCACAAGTTGCTAGTGTGACAATAAGAATCATCAAATGAACAGCCATTAATAGAAATCTAGCTATCTCTAGAAATCAGCTAGAGTCATCTGCTACCAACCAGGTACCTGAGAAATCAATGCTTTTTTTGGATAACTTTGAAATGATCAGTCATTAGTTCCTTCTTTCAAATACAGTATTGCAAGGGGTGCCTGGGTGGTTCAGTAGGCTGAGAGTCCCACTTCGGCTCAGGTCATGATCTCGCGGTCTGTGAGTTCAGGCCCCGCGTTGGGCTCTGTGCTGACAGCTCGGAGCCTGGAGTCTGTTTCGGATTCTATGTCTTCCTCTCTCTATGCCCCTCCCCTACTCACGCTCTGTCTCTCTCTCTGTCAAAAATAAATGAACATTATTTTAAATAATTTTAAAATTAAAAAAATTTTAAAATATTTAAAAAATATTTTAAATACAACACAGTTTGCAAGAAGTTTAACAGTATTAGCACCTTTTAAAACCCATTTCTAAACCCGTCCAACTCACATGGCAGAGTGGCACAGTATTTGTAATGAACATAAATATAATTCCTTATTTGTCTTGCCAAAGGAACCCTCAAACTCATGCCTGCATTTCACTTGTAAAGTTTGAAGGAATGTTTTTCTTGATCAGTCTAATTTAAAAGAGATGTCTTATTATTCACCCAGTGGCCAATCAAGAGCCGGGATCCTGCTTTTAAAGATCATGTTACATCAGGTGGCCTATTAACCAGAATAACATACGATTTTATTGTCTTTCAAAGAATATAATACCTTAGACTTATAGAGAGCAAAAGAACACAGATCACTTTACGAACATTATCTTACCGACAGCTCATCTCTGTCTACCTAACACAATGTGAACGAACAGGATATACAACTTGCAATATGCATTCTCCCTCAATTACAAAACAGAGTTGTTTCTGAAAAGTTGAACATAAATCCAAATTTTCCTGGTCACATACAATAGATTGGAGATAGCGACAGAAAAAAAGACATGTTCAATGGAAAAAGCTGTAGGCAAGGAAAATAGCAAAATGGTACACGATCCTGAGCAGGCTTTTGCCCCAAGGACATCTGCTCTTGGCATGGTTTCCAGGATGACAGAGGAATTCCTTGAATCAAAAATGCTCAATTTAATATTTCTTTCAAATAATGATATAGCTCACATTGCTTCTCTGTCAACCCCCCACACAAGACCGGTTGCAGATTGGCTGTTCTGAGAAGCACCCAATCTGGAAAAAAGGAACCATCTTGGCAGATGATGACATTTAAACATTCATAAACTCCACTCCAAATAAGTTTCTAGTTATGATTATTCTGAATTATAAAATAACCTGCCCAGTAGATATTTCTGTTAATAAAGTAAAAAAAAACCTTTAAAGAGAAAATAAACATCTAAAGAGAAAATTTAACCCTCTTGAGAGACGTTCAAAGTTTCCTTCAGAGTTCCTATTTTGTCATAGAAGTTTCCATCAACCCAATTAGGTTAAATTCTTCAATTTTTTTGAAAAAAAATCACCTCTTATTTTAAAATGTTTGAACCACTTCTTTCCTTTATTTAAAAAAAATTTAATGTTTATTTATTTTTGAGAGAGAGAGAGAGAGAGAGAGAGAAAGATGGAGTGTGAGCCAGCAAGGGGTAGAGAGAGAGGGAGACCCCGAATCCCAGGCAGGCGCCAGGCTCTGAGCTGTTAGCACAGAGCCCAACACAGGGCTCCAACTCAGGGACCGCGAGATCATGACCTGAGACAAAGTCGGATGCTCGACCCACTGAGCCACCCAGGTGCCCCTGTTTTAACCATTTTTTTTTCAAACAGTGGTTCTCCTCTTGTTAATCATGGCAAATGCACAATATTTCTAACTATTAATAATATTATTTCACAAAGAAAATGTATTTTTTGCATGTTTAAACAGTTGCTTTAAAATGATCTTATGGGGTACCTAATTGGAGATTAAATAATCTTGAATTGCGGAAGCTGTACAATGGTAACATAGATATGTCTGCTGCATCATATTGATGACTATCAACACCATCCGTTTTTCAAGATTAGCATTTTTAAGGTACTAAAGACTTTATGATGAAACATATTGTAAAACAAGAAGCAATAGATCTATAATTTTGCCTAAAAAATTCTCATTCCCATCTTAATTTAATCAACTCTAACCCTTCCCCCCCACATGTAAATACATAATAACATAGGGTACATATAGTTTTGAGTCACTTAAAATCTGGCTGAGCTCATAATAATTCCACTGAAATTAGATGTCATGTTTTACTTAAGTATTCCATATTGTTACAAGTTGGATCATTTTCCTGTGTTTGCTATTGTAAATTTTTCTGAAATGAACACTGTTCTGGGATTCTACTTCTCTTTGATGATTTCCATCTGAGAAATTATAAAAGTGGGAGTATAAGGAGCAAGTAAATGAATTTTTAAAAAATTCTTTTAATTTTTACGTTTACTTTTATTTATTTAGAATTTAAAAAATTTTGGCATTTATTTTGAAATTTTTAAATCAATATTTTGAATTTTCTTTTGGTATTGCATTTTGTTTTGAATTATGAATTTCACTGCAATCATACTTTGATGGTATTTTGTTTCAGGTTAATTTTAAAAAGGTTTTTTTTTTCTTTTCTAGCAGATTGGTTTTAGCCAATACTAATAATAATACTGGAGATTTTTAAATTTGCCACAAATATGTACAATTATAAATATTCACTTCTTTATAGATTTCACAAGAACTGATTTTTGTATTTTCAATTTACTTATAATAGATGCTATATGTACTATTTTAAGACATTTTTAAAGTACTCGTAAAATATTATATAATTACATCGACTTTTCTTTTATGGGTCACTCACAAGTCAATATGTATGAATCAAATTATTAAAAATAATAGATTCATATCCACTTACTGAGAGGGAATGATTCTGAAAACCTCAGCTACCTTTTTCATATTAAAGAAAAAAAAAATTTCTTTAAAATGCTAATTGAAAAATTTCACTTTAAGCTCCCACAACTGCATTGTTCAGAATGCTCAACAGAAAATCAAGATTCAGGATTTAAACTGAACTGAAGTTCTTGGAAGAATAAAATTAACGGCATTATTAGAATCTGGAAATAATGATTCTAGGTCACATATCCCTGTATTTCTTTGGAAGTGCCTTGTCAAAAAAAGAAAAATGAAGAAGAAGAAGAAGAAGAAGAAGAAGAAGACAATTTCAATGTATAATAAAGTGCAAGAAATTCATTAATAATTGCATGTTATTATTTTATTAAATAACTTCTGATAACAATGAGTGTCTCACAGCACATAATGTCCCCCTAAGAAATGTACTGTTCTAAAAATATGTGCTCAAGAAGGAGGTTCAACTCCCAAGAAATCATCAAATATTATTTTTGTTAAGTCATAAAATTTCATGTTTATTACAATTATGGTGGTTGGTTTGCTAAAAAAATAACTTTATTCACATTTTCAAAGTATCTTGAGCACAGAAGATTAATGTTAAAAAAAGGAATTTGGGGTTTGGCAAATTATATTTTATTTTCAAGAAGAAAAATAACTACAACCCATTTATCCAAATACAGGCCATCTTAATTATCACTCTGCGAGGGCCAAAATCTCTTTCAAATGAGCCAGTTCCTTGAACCTCAACCCGGCAGCCAACATTAAGAAGAATAGTCAGCCCACTTGAATTTTGCTTCTCGAAACCAAAGTCCTGAAGTTTAGCCTCTCATCAAGGGAAGTGAAATTGAATGTTCCAGCCAAAAATTAGCCAGAAACATCTTTGGTTGGCCCACTCTGACTTATACTTGAAATTGAGAAATTACTTGATGGACCCCTGTTATTTTACTTACTCCACACATCATGATGAACGATGGCTCCAGTTTTATTGAATCTTGTGCAACCGCGGAAGCATATTTGAAAAATTATCCAAATCAGCAAAGGTAAAACTGAGATAATCTGAAAGGACATGCATCCACGTATCTGCAAAAAGCTTGCTCACAAATTAAAAAAAAAAAAAACACGTTAGTAAGGATTATCCAAAGCACAAACCAAAACATCAGCTGGGCTAAAAAGCTAAAGAATTAAATGAAAAAAGATATGGAGATTGAAAAAGCCAAGAGAACTAACTAATGGTTAGCTATTAAAGCAGAGTTTTCTTCCTTCAGGGTTCAACTTCCTACAAAGTAATATATCTGTAGATTTTTGGTTTTGTTCCTACTTATTATATGGAACTGCATGGACAAGCCAAAAATTCTTCTGGACTTCGGCTTTATCCCTAAAGTTACTGGATGGAAATGATCTTTATACATCTTCCTATGCGTTATATTCTACATTCTACATTCTGTTCTAAGTGTCCATCAGAGTAAAAAGGCTGATTTTTATACAGCTTGCAATACTTGAAAAGAATTGTCACTGAGGCCGCACAAAAGTGGCTGTACCTTCTAATTCCTGATACCATCTCTTAAGATTGTAGAACAAAATCCAATTTCATAGAGTCTTAGTTTTTGCCAAAATCACATTTAAAGTGCAGTGACTTTAAATCAGGCCACCTTTTCATCCTAGCTAAAAGGTGATCACTTATCTGAAGTTGCATTTGCTACAGTCATAATGGAAAATTGTAGAATACCAAAATAGAAACGGAGCGGTATTAACAGATGTGATCTCATCAGGGTTCCATTTGTTAAAGAAAACATTGAATATTAATTAAAAGTTAATTAGAACTAATTGCCAATTAGAAAGAAAAAGTAATTTGAAGCTACTCACAGCCCTTCTATTATTATTACCTTTGAGAATCCTACACACCCAAGGGCTTCCAAGCCAGCTACCTTTCCTTCCTGTGATATCACTATTGTGCCCCATCCTGTTGTAGTTAACTCCCTGCATGAAACTACAGATTATGGTACCCAAACATACAATTGCATCACTCACCGAATACAACCCGGAAGCGAGAGTCCTGGTTTTGCCGAGAGGGAATCCCATGTGTGGCAGAAAAGAAGAAACCACAAAAGGAGGAAAGCAAATGGAATCCCTTTGACGGGATACAGATGTCGGAGTGACATTGGTAGTGGCTTTTTGCAGGCTGCCTCCCTGCCTCTCTCCCCCTTCCTCTAGCCACATACCTGCATTTTCATTTGGGGATCCATGCTTTCTCTGCTCTTGAGACCCATGTCTCGGAAGAGGCTGTACCGCCCAGAATCCAGAATCCAGAATCCAGAGAAGAGGTCATAAACTAGGCCTGAATCAGTGTACGAGGATTCCACCCCCCTCCCCCCAGTGATTGAGCCCACGTAACGATGACAAGGTTTCTCTTAGAATTTCCACCAAAGGGGCTCACTCTGTCCTGCCAGAGTCAGAAGTGAAAGGTGAAATAGAATCCAGGCTTACAGAAATGGGTTCCCAAAGCCAGCTTGCCTTGAACTTGCTCACCAATTTCTTCCTTTTTTTTTTTTTTTAACTGAAGTTAGTTTGTTTTACATTGTCAGTTACTTCAAACTGAAAACAAGACAGAAGAACAAAAGACAGGTACTGAGACAATATTTTCAAGACATTTATAAAATACGTAGTCGCAGGAAAAAAAGACAATCTACTGATAGTTCCCTCAGAGTTTAGGAGTATATATTCTTCCAAGAGAATCATTGCTTCTGTACCCATTCCGGGACCTTCCTTTGAAGGTACCAGGGTGACACTCGAGAGGACAGTAAAACTCTGAGTTTCTGTTTCTTAACAGTTAGACTGAGGGCCTAATCCAAGAGTATATTTCCTATGTCCTAGATCACAATAAATTTTCATTCAATGGAAGCAGAACCTAAATCATTGATCCAATAGAAATGGTTGGGGTTTTTTTTTGTTTTTTTTTTTTTGTTTGCTTGTTTGTTTTGGTTTGTTTCTTAAGAAGGAGACTTCAGGGATCGGAGAAATGAGATTCCGTTTTGCTTTTCAAGAAAACGTTTTGGATTGCACTTCTCCTCTTCTTCTGTGCCCCAGTTTGGAGATTCTGACTTTGATCTCCTAAACCACAGGTGCCTACTGAGAGTAAGAAACCCACTAATATTTTAATACGCTTCTAAATAAAATATAGAAGTAGATGACGAACACGAATTTGCTTCTTTTAGTTTTTAGCATTTCTTTTAAAGCCCTTCTCTGATTTCTTATAAGTATTCACACAACACGTTCACATACGTTGTTAGGAAGAGGGCCATGACGTCACGAAGACTGATCCTGTCGTTTACCCAATGCCATACTGAATGGAGCCATTTTTTGTGTCACATTAATACAACTTGAGCGACCTGACAATTTTAGCTCTATTTAATATGGAAATTTATTAGAATGATATTAAACATGCTAATACTCATTTGGCTTGCCTACTTATGAGTTTGATTGAGCAACTTTTACCTATAAAAGAGTAGACACTTCTAAAATTTGTATTTGTCAAGTACCAGACTAGTTTTTTAGTGCTTACTTTGAGACTCCAATATCTAAATAAGGTAGAAAAAAATGAGATTTTGCCTTTTCAAACATTCTTAGCTCAAATGCTGGACTGAGTCCATATATTTAAAAAGCTTGTCGTTTATTAGAAGTATTATTAGTCTGAGCCTTCAGGCAGCTCTAAGAAGGTTATACAATGAAACGAAATTCACATTACTGAATCTGGAAGTTTCATTCTGACCTAAAAGCTCCATCAATGAAGTTTAAATGTGGCACAGAAAGGTTGCTCAGATTTTCAATACCTTAATAGTATTTTTGCCTCGGAGGCTGTAAGAAATATTTAATATTTAACTTGTGACTCACAGAGGCAACATGGTTTTTTTTTTCAAGTTTCTGTATCTCTTATTTCATGAGAAGAGTGTGAATACTTTGATTTCCAGATATAAAACCCTTTCCAATGTGGTGCTCTTTAATTCTGATTAATTCAATAGTCTGTTTACAGGTAAATAATAAGCAATACAAATATTAACAAACCAGAATTCTAAAGGAACTCCCCTGAAGTTTATAAAGAGAGAATTTCATCTTTAGGAGTTTTATCTAGGTGTCAGATGCTTCTGGTTAATAAAAGATACTTGAAATGTATCATCATATAAATGTTAAAATACACACACACACACACACACATTCATATACACACACAAGCACACGTGGATTGAGCAACAGATTTAAATAATTTAGGTCTTAAATACTCCATTCTACATGACATTGCTGGAGTTGTAAATTTTAAGGGAACCATTGGAAACACTCTAGGCCTGAGATACAGCTGCAATCCAGGATATATCGATATTTTCAGAATAAACTATATTCTGTCAAATATGTCTGCTTCACACAAAACGAAAACCCATATTTAACTTATCTTTTTAAAATAACTTTATGCTGGGAGTTCTTTGGAATTTGCTTCTAACATCCCTAACTTCTTATTGTTACCATTCACGCAGATTTCCTGGGTAACTTTCATCAGATTCAGGTTATCCATGCCGAAGACTGTGACGCAGGTCATGTAGAAATGCAGAAACACCAGCATCATGTACATCCATGCCTGGAACACATTTTTGGCTGCCCTTTTCTCCCCTGCACATTTACCTTCCTAATTATGTTTTACTCAGTCTAATCTTTAAATTAATTTGAATTCCCCGAGCTTGCAACTGACAGTGAGAAGAATGGAGGAGAAAATTTCCTGAAGGGGAGGAGAAATTAGATTAAATCATAATGATCTCTCATGTTCCTGTAACACTTCAGAGTGTGCAGCGTGATTTTGTTTATTTTAACTGGGTTGCTCCCCACCATCACGAGGTGGATGGAGGAGTGGATGTGTTTTATGTGAAAACGGGTGACAGCTTCTGCAAAGGGCAGCTGCTGTGTTCCATCAGGGCAGGGATTTGGGGGCGAACAAACCCCCCCAGCGCCTCCAACAGTGACGGGTGCATCGTTTGTGCCCGGGTTGGTATTGGCTGAAAAGCTGAAAGTTCAGCTTCCTGCTGAGGGGGTCGGTCCTGGGCCAGCCTCCTGTCCCGGGCGATCCCACCTCCTCCTGGACAGAGCTGAGTGGCCAAGAGGAGCAGCATCACAGGAACAGAGCTGCTGAATGGCCACATTCTTCTCCAAGTCGGCCAGCGGCTAATGGAGAGTTAGAGTGGAAATCTGGCCCAAACAAGATTGAGACAAGCCAATCCACCTCTCACAGGAATTTTAATTAGAAAATAGAGAATCAGGGGCAGGCTCAGGCCAAAGGCAAGCAAGAAAAAGGCCCTAAGTTAATATAGAGCCATGGACTTTCCTTTCTTTCCTCCTATTTTTATACATATTAAATGTATATATTTATATACATATATTTTCCTCTCTCTGTATTCACAGTCTCGTATCAACCATATCCCCAGGGGAGGGGGGCAGGGACAGGATCTGTGACTCTAGCTGGCTGCTATTTTAGTACCACACATCCACCTGCAGACATATTCTTGAGGAAGCTAGAGTTTAAAGTAGTGTCATTGTTTGGGGAAACTGATTACGGTATTAAAATATATGATCAAATACCAGGATTCTAGTTACTGTGCAGTTTCGGTGTCTCTAGGCTGGAGACAGCTGCTCATGGGATGTTTTTATCAAGTCCTAATTCAACCCTTCAAGAGTTCTGATGCTAAATTGTTGAATATCCTTAACATTGGGAAGTGCCTACTGTTTATTTTCTACCTGAATGACACAACGTGTCCCTGGCTGCATGATTTTGTAACTTACAGCAGGTATGAGGAACATGTTCAGTCGATTCTTTAAATGTGCTTTTCTGATGTTTTCATTAAAAGATTTTGCTTTTACCTGAAGTCATTGTTAATAACAAGTCATTTGCATCTCAGGGTCTTATATTCATTTTATTTGTGTAATATTTTGTTTTCACGTAGGAGCACCGAGTAAGTTTTAAAGCAATTTTATGATTAAATCCATTAAAAATGAAGCAAACAGTCACCATCACAATCAAATTACTATCATCACTGTAAATACATTGGTACTCAAGCACTGAAAATACATTCTTGCATTTCATTTCTCTACCCCTCCCCCAGAGTTGATAAAATCCGGCCTTTACAATAGCAAAGACATCTTCTGCTTTTGGCAGAAATGGATTAATCATATTACAGCTAGCTAGTACCTGTTTCTCATGTAAAAGTAATGACATGCTAACAAAAAGGAGAAATATAGGTATACAGTGGGAAGAATTATGATTAGCTAGGTTTGAAATAGAAGTGTATAATTTTCTCTGCGCAGTAAAATTTTCTCATGAATGTAAAACCTAGAGAATATAACATTTAGCTTATCTTGTGTTTCCTAATGTAAAGTACATATATCTAAGGATACAAATAAAGATAATTACACCATTCATAAATTCATGAAAAACATAAAATGATTTATTTTGTTGCTCTCATTTATAGCGTCATTACATCAAAAACTATATAAGAGGAATACGAACTGAGCTATAGAAATTCTGTTGTTATCAACACAAAAGATTTCTTAGACTCAATTTTCTCTTCCTACTCAAGCAAAATTTCCATCCTTCTGAGGAAATAGAATAGCTAATTATAAAAATATGTGCTATTGTTTCCACATACTACTGAAATTTTGTTGTTTATTTAAGGGTTCCCACTCAAGAGGATAAATTTGTCATTTTCTAGCACAACTTTACATATCGATTCTTCTATTCTGTTCTAATAGGACATGCGTATTACCCAGATACAGAGGGAGATATGACACAAAAATCACGTTCTTTTGAAAACACTGCACAAAACATACTAGTTTAAGGAATCGCTGATGGGCTTCTACCTGACCTGCTCTAGTTAGAAAAGCATTTTATTTACAGCTTATTAATTTCTTTTCATATTTGCAGAAGGGATCGTTTCTTTGTGCCTTAATCGCACACAGTGTGAAGAAAATCTTCTATAGTATGTTCATCGGACGAAATCGACTCATAAAACATAAGTGGGGCACACCAAAATGAACATAACCTACGATTCAAACAATTCACTGAAGATATTAGGATGGCTGCAAATATTTTCCTGTGTCTTTGATTTTTAAGGACTGTATTAAAGTCGCCGTGGTTTATAATTTTACCCCACTGGAGAAGCCACTCTACAATTAATGCTGCTTACTTATTATAATGAGTCATTGTTTACCATGTCAAGCTATTAGTTTAGCTCAGGGTCTTGAGCCTAAAAGCACTGGTTTTTTGCAGAACACTTAAGGCAATCATAAGTCCATAGAAGCCTTCTGTATAACCTATTTTACTGACAAACAATTACATTTTAGATTGAAGAGGTGAAATGATTAAGAATATTTGACTTAGTTGCCATGACAGCATACATTTTTCATCAGGCACAGTGTAATTACTACAATTTCAATGATGTAAAATCAAGAAAGATGATAACAAACAGCAGAGCCGTGGAGATATTGCCATTGCAACCGGGTTGCCATAGCAACAGTGATAATAATCCCGGTGATAGATGTTTTCTCTTGCTCTTTCCATTTTGTACGGTTATAACATTCAGAGCCAGTTTTTACCACAGCTTTTTATAGTTTATTAGACTGTCAAAATAGTTTATGAGATGTTGTTGCAAAGGAAATGACTGAGTTCCGCAGCCTAATAAAAATGCCAAATACTCTGTTTACATACTGCTCCAGCACTTAACAAACATTAAAAAATTGTATGAAAAATGATTTGATATTGTATCTGTATTAATCAATTTGCAAGGCATAAGCTCTGTCACTCAAGGTCAAATGAATAGTTTCCAAACACTACTTTGGGGGAGGCTCGTTAAAGTTTCTTTTTTGCCCTCCCGCTGGCCACCCCCTTCACCTGGATAGGAATATAAACCACCCACAGGAAATACTTTGCACGGCTACAAGATAAATAGTTATAGAAAATTAAAACCACATTTGCTTCTCGAATAGTTTTGGGGTGGGGGGACATCTTTAAAGTTTATGGCCAGAAGTATTCTCAATTAACTTTTTAAAGACAACAGGTTTTGAAGGCACGACCGAAGATAAGGAATGTTAATGGAACAGGCTCAGGAATAAACACCGTGAGGGTGAATCGTTTGACAAGAAAGCATACAGTGATACACAACGGCACCAAACTACACAACCTACATACACACCACGTAATGAATACAGTTCGCCAGTGGAAGATATCTGTGCCAATCATTAGACACAGCCCCCCCCCCCCTTATGCAAGCTGTTCTTTCGCTTCCAATGGAAACACGTTACAGAGGAAGTACTTCAATGCAGACCTACCCTGGGTTTGGCCTGTGCGAAAAGGTACCCTAAGATGCGTGCATTCACACGAACCTGGAGACTTTCTAATTTAGTGCAGTCATGTCGGGCACTCATGAATAGACGGCAGAAAATTGAGTCAGACATTAAAGCTCTGGCCCTGCTTATATGCAGCAAATAGAAAACCCTGAATCGTTTCAAAGATATGTACAATTGTGAGTTCACAGGCAGTTTTACCAAAATGGATAAAGGGTATAGAAAGAATTTTCAATGATGAGCCCTCCCTCTATATCCAACCGTTTGTTCCCCCACCAGTGTTTTCCATTTTAGTGGAGTACCTTGGATCTCGTCGGACCAGAGACCAGGTTAGTCACACTAAGAAATTTAGGGCCACGTTCCACACACACTAATACCTCTTTTCTCGCCATTGGAAGACAAAGCGAGAGGGTGTAGAATTGCCAAAGTGTTTCTTACTCCCATGTATTGGTGATCTGCTCTTTAACACCTTCCGTATACTATTACGGTTACTTTCAAATGGGTGTCACCAGCTGTGGCCCTACGGATTTCAAAACCAGAGTTTTGGATCACTTCTCTCTCACTCTCTCTCTCTTTCTTTCAGCTTCAGTCTCTTCGTGGGAACAGGTAATAGAAACGCTTTCCTTGGGGCACCTGGGTGGCTCAGTTTACTGTCCGACTTGATTTAAGCTCCGGTCATGGGATGGAGCCCCAAGTTGGGCTCTACACAGCTTGGAGCCTGCTTAAGATTCTCTCTGTCTCTCTCTTTGTCTCTCTCTCTCCCCGCCCCCACCCTCTCTCTCTGCCCCTCCCCCCCATTCACTTTCCCTCTCTTTAAAATAAATAAATAAATATGGGGCGCCTGGGTGGCTCAGTCGGTTAAGCGTCCAACTTCCGCTCGGGTCATGATCTCATGGTCCATGAGTTCGAGCCCCGCGTCGGGCTCTGTGCTGACAGCTCAAAGCCTGGAGCCTGCTTCAGATTCTGTGTCTCCCTCTCTCTCTTCCCCTCCCCCATTCATGCTCTGTCTCTCTCTGTCTCAAAAATAAATAAACATTAAAAAAAAATTTAAAAAAAAAGAAAAATAAATAAATAAATAAATAAGAAAAGCTTTTCTTACATGTTAGTGGGATAAATTTGTGCCTGTGACATAGTACATATTAGTTGAATCTGATAAGGCTGCCCGGAAGGCCAGGCAGAACCCCTGTCGTTTCTCTCAGGAGTGAGACTCAGAGTCCTATAATGTATTGTCCCTAGGAGAAATGTATTGCTCTTCCAGGCAAATATATACTGAATTATGATTTTTAACAACTTAAATAGCAAGTTGACACAGTTAACGAGACTTTCCAAGTGCTTCTTACCTTGCTCGTTAAGTACGACCCCAACACCACTCCTAAAAATAAATCGATTGGCATATTTTGTGATCAGTGGCATCCTATCCCTATTTCAAACACTCTCCGGTCATTAAATGAAGCCATTGTCGGACAGCTTCTGTCGCTAACAAATACTTAGCAGTAAGCATCCTACCAGAAATGGCCACTTTATCAGATAAGCTTATCGTTTGCTTGGACAAAAATATCTTCCCTTAATTTAAGCAAAGAAACAAATTCTAAGTGCTCAAGTATGTCTTTTTCTTACTCTTCTCATCGTTCTTCTGTCTCAGACCCTTCCAATAGTGACAAATGCCATAGTTTTTCACGACATGACTGCTGTCATATTTAGTGCATCCATTATTAACAAACACCCAGAGTAAACTCGTTACATAAAGAAGTCGTATGTAAGATGCATACACAGACTCTCAGAGACATTACAGTTATAAAGAAGGAAAATCAAAGGCCTTAAGAGAGAAAGAAAGGTATAGGATCAGGGGCGTGTTTAAATCCTCAAAAACAAAATTTTTGCCATTGCTCAAAGTCAAGTTAGCTTTTATTCCTTCCTTACGAGAACGTTCTTTATCTATAATCTTAAGAGAATGTTCTGTCCCAGGAAGTAATACGTGTTTCTTAACTGGAATTGCTTTGATGTATGGTTATGCCATCATATGTAACTCACACAACTGCCCTGCTGGGACGTTCATTATTTAGTATCTAAAGAGCAATAACTCTAATCCTACAGCATTTGAGTTAGTTGTAAAAAAAAATTCAATCTTTACAGAGCAGCAAGTATCTAGTTTTAATACCTCAGAGTAATGTGTAGAAAGGGGCCGAATGGCTTATGGTTTTATTTTCAAAATTATTCTCTACTAAGATTTTAAGGTTTATCCATGACTTTTTGTGACTGATTAAATTAAAACGTCCTTGAAATGTATCTAAAATATTTCAAAGTTTATGCTACTCCACTTTATTTTTTGCTTAATAGTTCCCAACTGTGAGATTTCCATTTTCACTCCCCCGAGCGTCTCATTCTATGGGGGACACAGACCTTCAGGTACCTGCCAAAATTACACACCAGTCCACAGCATGAGACCCAATAATTCAAGTGCAACATCCTTGCCCCCACACACAAATACAAGTCCCACACAACAATCTGGAGAATTCAGAAGGCCGCGTGGGTTATCTTTTGCGAGTTATCCTTCATATCTGATAATTAAGGTAATTCCTTAATTTTCAATGTCTATTACATTGATCCTATTCCCAACTGTACCACTGTGTGTGAAACTCTGAAACTCAAAAACTTTCAGTAGCCACAGTTAAGAGAAGCTGGAGGTACCAATAGATACCTGGTCCACATTATAGGATCTTCATAAGGTTCGAAAGAAGTAAGAGAGAGGAAAGTTTCAAGAGGTTCAAAATACTGATGGGTGAAATAGATGAAGGGGAGTAAGAGGTGCGAACTTCCAGTCATAAAGTGAGTCACAAGAATGAAAAGCACAGCATAGGGAATCTAGTCAATAATGTTGTAACAACACTGTAAGGATGCCACGAAGATACATAGAATTTATACAAACATGAACTTAGTCGTAATCGTAATCATCCTATGAGCTGTCAGCTGACGCCCCCTTGTCTAATTTTACAGATAACGGTGCCCGCTGGAGAGTTGGTAATGCTTGGTCTTAGCGGAACTATGAAATCCATGAAACATGGTAATAAAAACACTCAGCAGAAATGCAACTGAAGTGACCTTCAGCTGCGGAGGAATTATTGCAGGGTTATTGTAAAGAAATGGATGAAAACGGAAAGAAAATGTTAAGGGAGACATTGTGCTAAAGAATGTGAGGACGGCAACATTTTGCTGGTAGTCAGAAGCAAAAAGGCTAAGAATGGATAATGGGGTAATTTGTGAAGCGCCCGGTGGAAGTCGAACTCACTATTATTCTGTAGAATAGTTAATTCTATTGCATATGGGGAAGCTCGCATTAAAGGAAATTTATACATCAGATAATGACCTATTTTCTACTTTCCTACCCCCACTACCTAAGTATCCTCTGATGAGCCATCATTATTATTTCACAAGGATATCTTTGCTTCAGAACGCACGTGGATGCTCAACCTTGATTATCATTTCAAATTCGTATCAATATCGTGGTTTGCCTCCCGTCCTCCGGCAGCGTCCATTCTTCTCGCCTGGAGGGAACATCGGTACTTGGTTTATCCCACACCCACCTGGAAAGATCCAGGTCTAATCCTGCGCTTTGGCAAGTCGATAATTACTGCTCTGAGATACCAAGTTTTCTTAACACCTGTTTGCTGAAGAGACTTATCAATTAAATGATTCTAGATGACAAGATGAAATCATCTCTGAATATTCACCTGTTCGCATAAATGCACCTTATAGAGATTCCCAGTCACAGAGACTCTTCCGAGATTACTGGGCAGTGTCCGAACTTGTGACGTTCAGGTACCGAGCAAAACGTTTGCCACTTTACAACTGCAGAACGAAGACGCCAGCCTTGCTGTAATGCAAAGTTAACTTCGTATGTACATCGCTACGTCATCATGCCCTTACACGACCACCTCTTTGCCTGCTGATATTAGTTTGTTTCCCACTGTATTTTTCACATTCACCGTGCCAAGAAAAGCTGAACATATTTTTAACCTTCCCCAGGGAAAATCATCTGAAGCTTATTTTTTATATGTTAGATTTTTCTGCAAAAGTTGAGAATTCTTACAGAGAGATTGCTCTGTAAACGGAGCGTGCTGTTTATCACGGATGTCTCTGATAGCGCCACACAGAAGACACCTTTTCACCTTGGCTCAAAATCCATACGTACCTTTTCCATTGCTAACGGAATTTTCCAATGTTATGGAATTCCCTCAAAACTAGTTTCGACTACTTCAGAGGAGGAATGAAAATGGGTATCTGGAAATTTTCCTTTCTCCTTTCAATATCCTCTCACTTCGCAGGTACTTAAAAACATGGATCTTGCTAATATTGAAATGTTTTTACAGCATTCTTTACTTTGTAATTCTGGAAGGGAAATAGGAAAGATTAAAATTCAAGATCTAACAATGGCTGCTGAAATTACAAATCACCTCTGTCCGTCTGGGATTTTACAGTGAGTATTTCCGTCTTGTACATTTAATCTTGTTCTATTTCCACCAACTGTTATTCCTTTCTGTAGCTTTATCCTGGATCACAATTTGGAGGAGAGGTAGCCTTAAAAGACAGAACGTGTTTCACGATGCCAGGGTGCATCTTCTGTTTTCTAGATGAATATTTTAAGGAATTTGGGGAACACCAGATCAGATTACCTCTTCTGAGTTATGCAAACAACTTTGATTTCCAGGCAGCCCCATAAAAGCCTTACGCACTTCACCTCATAGCTCCTGTTTTCCTTGACACCTCATCTTTGGTTGTTATTGGTTCTGTATTGTTTTTCTAGCCAGAAAATGCAAAGGAAATTGCAATGATTCATGCCAGGTGAAAATTTAGTTATAATACTGAGTATTTATTTCTTAGCATTCTCTGAACTGTAAACCAAGGGGACCTGATTAGATCATGCTATTAATTTAACGCCAATCTTATTTTTAAAGGCAATGAAGTTGTTTAGCAATTAAAACAAAGAAAAAAAAATCAGAGACATAAAATTCAGCTTCAAATGTTTCCTAAGCATATTTGCCATTTTATTGGGTTCATTTCCAAGAACTAGAATGAGACAATCTGAAATTTTGCTAGAAGGGAGTGCTAAAAATGAGAAATCACACTGTCCTGAAAAATCTTTATGGTCTTTTGGTGTGGGCGGCTGAAATTTCGAGCTTTCTTCCGCTGAGGTCTGATAGGTTTCTGATCTCAGCTACATAGAAGTTCCTCCATGTCAAGGGAGAATTAATGTGCTTCCCCCAAGAAATCTTACTTGAACATGATAACAGCTCCTGGTGAAAAACACTGAAGAATCTTAGATAACCATCTGTGCTTTTAGTTGCTTCTTTATAAAAAGATAAAAGTGGAACGGAATATCAAATTTAGACACATTATACCATCACCTTGACTTCTTCTGGAAAAGATATAAGGAACACCTATGACTTTCACCTTAGACCATTTAGCGACAATTATTAAACTCTTTACAATATATAGAGTCAGGGCTAGTGATGATGTTTTAAGTTTGATAGTTGTGATGAATTTTACTGAGAAATCATAGATTGCAATTAACTATCCTTGATTCTGTCCTCTCCCTCAATGTAGCACACAATCATCGGTCAATAAATTGTGTCAGACAATGTCCTTAATGCTTCACGAATCGTTTCCTTCTCTCCATCCAAGTGCCATCTAATGTCCCTGTCGCCACCCTTACTCGCTGTTTTTCTCCACCCCATCCTCAACACCACAATCGGTGGTAATTCTCTAAATGACTCATCTTTACCATTGCTTAGCGTCTTTGGGATGCCCAAGGTTTCTGATTCTGCATTAGAAAATTCCACATTCGGACTTCCAAGTCAGGAAAACCAGAGAAACCAATGGAAAGCCAGACACCTACACTAGGACACAGGACCAGGAAGATGCAGGAAGATGCAAAAATCAGGTCTTGTCCAGCTACAACAGCACCACCAGGGGACTCATTAGAAATGCAGATTTCAGGGGGCACCTGGGTGGCTCAGTCGGTTGAGCGGCCGACTTCGGCTCAGGTCATGATCTCGCGGTCTGTGAGTTTGAGCCCCGCGTTGGGCTCTGTGGTGACGGCTCGGAGCCTGGAGCCCGCTTTAGATCCTGTGTCTCCCTCTCTCTCTCTGCTCCTCCCCTGCTGGTGCTCTTTCTCTCTCTCAAAAAATAAATAAACATTAAGAAAAATCAGTTAAGAAATGCAGATTTCAGTCCTACCCCAGTCCCATCACATTGGAAAGTCTGGGGGAAAGTCCCCAACAATCTATGCTTTGTTGCAGGAGGTCATCAAGAAGAAATGATCACAGGTTGACCCCTAAACTGACCCAGGAAATCAGAGGCTTGTCAGGTGTTCCCCTGTCCTTGGAATGTGCATTCTGCTTGCTTTCCCAGTTCCCAGAAGCTGCCCCAAGAACATAACCTTGAGATAGTGACGTGGCATTGAGACTATCTGGACGGTGTACGTGACTGAACCCAGCTAAGGCCTCTACATGAACTCTTTTTTTTTTTTTTTTTTTTTTTGAGACAGAGAGAGAGCGAGAGCGAGAGAGAACAAGCCAGCATGAGCAGGGGAGGGACAAGGGAGAGAGAATCGTCAGCAAGCTCCATGCTTAGCACGGAGCCCAACACAGGACTCCACCTCATGACCCTGAGATCATGACCTGAGCCAAAATCAAGAGTCAGATGCTTAACTGACTGAGCCACCCAGGCGCCCCAAGGCCTGTACGTGAACTTTTAAGATTCGGCAGGCAGGTGTGGAGATTTGCTTATCGACACCCAAGACAAGCTTTGGAAGTAAAGCCTGCTGCCTACCAGCATGAAACGGGCTGTCTCTTTCTTCAGTCTCTCCCTGCCTTCCGTGTACAGCGGCCGCTTTCAGACCACAACCGAGAAGTTTCCGACGTTCTGTACCCATAGTTTTAGCAAGCCCTCTAGGTGACGTGATGCCTACTGAAGTTTGACAACCACCATCCTAGCAGAGAGGAAGGAGTCTAAACCTGCAAATTGGAACTAAGGGGTCCGGCTACAGAGAGAGACGTTCTGCCTGCCGCATCTGGGGAGGAGGGTTTTTATCCTGGGAGCACTTGACACTGTGGTTCCCACCCATGCTGCACATTATAACCACCTGGGAAACTTAAAACTACTGATGCCTGTGCCTTACCACAGGCCGATTACGCCAAAACCTGTGAGGGTGGGCCCCGGGAGTGAGGTGCCTTAAATGTTGCCCCAGTGAGTCTTCCACGCTGTCAGGATGGAGAACTGCTGACTTAGGGGGATCCTGATCCCCCCGCAGGATCCTCCCCTGCTTGGCTGCATAAATATCAGGGTGCCCCCCCATTTCTAGGATAATAACTATACTGCTGCTTAAAATCGGGACCAGATCACCTAGCCACACTTCTAGAGCCAGCCCTGGTAGTCCTTGCCGAACTGCAAGGTCACTGCACTGCTCAGTACCAAGGGCACCTTCAGTATGGCCAATGGGGCAGTCGTAGACAGCACTCCCGAGCAGTGCTAGAGAGAAGCTTATACATGTTTCTGTACTTCATCCTGTCCCCTGATCCAGGCTGCTTCAAACAGGGGCTCATGCATCGCGCCCAGCGAGATAAGCAACTCTATGGTCGTGCTTTACATTTTAACCCAGGCTGCCAAATAAAAGGAAGACCTTGCTCTGTGTCCCATGACGCGGCTCTCCTCTTCTTAAAGTTGTATTTTACTGCTTCAAGTCTGAAGTCGTAAATCGCCCAAACGAATGTATCATAGTTTGAAACTGCTTTTAGTATTCACACAAATAAAAACATTATCTCTGGTGTTCTTTTACCAATTCCTTGTAACCGGTGATAAACTCGAATTTAATAGAAAAGGGAGTAACTCTCACTTTGATAATTGCTTTTTGTATGTTAAACAGCTATCCTGGATACATGACATAATGCCCTACATTGAAGCATGAAGTGATCTAATTTACACAATAGAAACTGGAGACTTTATAACATGAGCTGATGGCCTTAGATGTTGCTGGTCCCAGCGTGTTCCCCCCGACCGGATTGGTAGCACCTGAAAACATGTTAGAAAAGCAGAAACTCACACCCAACCCAGTCCTACAGAAGCAGAACTTAAATCTGAATTAGTATTTTAACAAGATCCCCGGGTAATCTTATTGCACACTAAGGTCTGAGAAGTACTGGTCTTGGAAATGCTGAAGAAATTGCTTCAAATTCAGGTGTAGAGAACTAAATTTACTTGGTAGCCATAAAAATCACAAAATATTTGACATGCTAATTAAAACTACAAGTAAAGTAGACTTTTCTTTCTCATTTAGCAGAAAAGAAGCTTGAAATGGATGTACAGGAAGGAAAACCATGGTTTCCGGAAGTTACAGCATAATGTTCTCTGCCCCAGAAAACATACCCTCCGGTTATACAGGCGTATTGTATGTTGCAAGATGCGAGGCTCAATGGTGGGGCAGGGCTGGTGAAGATAGGAAACTGCAGGGGACCAGTGCCAGGATGTCAGAATTTGGCTGCCTTGATTAACCTATTCAGTAAACATTATGGAGCATCCAGCATATGCCAGAAACGGGGTTCGGTGCCAGGAATACTTGTTTTTGGTTTCTTCACTGTCTCTATTTTGGAGGCAGGCATGGGAATAACCACAATGCATCTTGGTAAATGCTGTAATAAAGGCATGCGCTGCTATGATGAGGGCTCAGCAAAGGAAGCCATAAACTGACTTGAGAGGAAAGAGCATGCTTTAGAGTAACTTCTTAGAAAGAGTGACAGTTTGGTGTCCTTTCAGATGACTGGAGGTGAGTGTAGCTGAATTCCAGAAGGACAAAATAATTTCTTTACAGGCTATCTGAAGTCTTTTTTTTTTTTTTAATGAGCCTTGAGGGTGAAATCAATAGTTAGGATTCTAAGTGAGTGATACTTGAGGGAAAGCCTTTGGAGAACAAGCAGTGGTTGATGATGTGGTTCAAGAAGAGACAGGAGGAGTGGAGATTCGGGGCACAGATGGAGAAGTAAAACCTTGAAAAGAACAAGAATGTTTCCTTCTGTACCACTGGAGAAGAAGGTGGGTGAGTATGAGATTGGAGGTGAGGAGGCAATAAATCGAGAAGCTTTGAGTCTGAAAAGTCCCTATTTTCTCAAGGGAAAAGAATGCACATTTTCAGAAAAGAGTGAGATGGGCTGAGACAGGTAAAGAGGAGAGCAGTGCAAATGACAAATGCTATTTTTGGTAATGCGACCTGGAATTTGCAAGGGACACTTAAAAAGGAAGCGGTGAGGGTCCGTGTGTGGTCGAGATCATGAGTACGTGACAGCAACAATCCTCTACGTTGTGTGGCTCTGTATACTGGTCTTCAGCAGTGCAGACGTTTGAATTAACCGAAGGTTCCCCGGTTGTTTGTGTGAGTGCAGTAGAAAGGCGGAGGTGGAAAGATCTTGAAGATGATGGTCAGGAGCAACTGAAGTGATCTGTAACGTGCTTTTCTTAAACTTTCATGTATGTATGAGTCACCTGGAGCTCTATGTTAAAAGGCAGATACTGACGGAGTGAGTCTGGAGTGGTGACTTCAAGTCCTCATTCCTAACAAGCTGCCAGAAGATATTTATTCTGGAGTTCCATAGACCACGCTTGGAAGTGATAATATTCTAAGCTGTGAAAGGGATGAATTAAAACCCGAAGTGTGATGGGCCTGGAAAAAAAGGAACGCGTAAATGTAGTGAATGTCAACGAGCAATTATACCAACACTTTATCCTCATCGGGATGGCTATTACAAAAAAGATGTTGGTGAGGGTGTGAAAAAGTTGGAACCATTGTGCACGGCTGGTGGGGGTATAAAATGGTGCGGCTGCTACTGAAAACAGCATGGTGGTTCCTCCCCAAATTACACATCAGATTAAGATACAAGCCGGCAATTCTACTTCAAGGCTTACGCCCAAAAGAACTGAAGGCGAAAACTCAGATATGTGTTCACTCACGGTCACAGCAGCGTTATCCACTGAAGCCAAAATGTCCAACCCAAATGTCCATTGATGGATGAACGAGTAAACAAAATGTAATGTACGCATACAATGGAGTGTTGTTCAGCTTTAAAAGGGGAAAAGACCCTGACAGAGGCTACAATGTGGACAACCTGAGGACGTTATGCTGAGTGAAATAAACCAGACACGAAAGGACAAATATTGTCTGATTTCACTTCTATGGGGACCGTAAAGTAGTCAAATTCATAGAGACAGAAAGCAGACTGGTGGTACCAGGGGCTGGGAAGAAAAGGGTAAGGGGGGGGGGAGTTATTGTTTAATAGCTACAGAGTTTCAGTTGGGATGACAAAAAAAAGTTCTTTAAAAATACTGCTGCCTAGCTTCCACTTCCAGACATTCTGGCTTAATTGCTTTGGGATGCAATCTGGGTATTAGGATTTTAAAGTTCCCAAGCGATTCTAAGTGCAATAAAATTTGGAATCCACCCGATCAATTTCAAGAGAAAAGCAAAAGGGATTTAAAAATTAACAGTTATAACCCTTCGAGAATGTTTTTACGTTCACTTTTGAAGGAAACTATACAGTAGCCTTCAGAGGCTGGCTTTTGTCTCTGGAGACACACTCAGAACGGTTTTAACAGCAAAATGGGTTGGTTGGTCCACTTCTACTTGGTCACGGATTTTGACCGGCGTCAGACCCTGGGCTCTGATCAAGAGAAGCCAAGAGCTTGGACTAGGTCAGCCCAAAGTTGCGGAGCAGGTACTGATTCCGTCATGGTCACGTGGTCCCTTGAGCCCCCTCCTGACTGCATTCAGCCTCTTTCTTCTGTGAATTTTACACCCCAAAGAAAATCAAGGGGAACTGAAATCCAAAGAAAAGCAAAAGGGATAATAAACACCATTCTCAGTCTCTTAACCTTGGACTTTTGTTTGCTAGAGGAAGTCAGAATGTGTGGGAAGATTGGCCGAGAGCACAGCAAAGTAACCACTGAGCCACTGAAGTTAGCTCTAATGTGTGATTCCAAGAGTATTCTGTCTGAAAAGAGAACAGTTTAATAACGACGAGCTCCTTTCTGCAAGGTATATAAAAAAAATGTTCCTGAGATAATAATCATGAAGAAACGAAGATTGTAGAATACACCAAGTCAGATTTTCTTTCAAAATGCTTGATGTTACCCTTTTCTAAAGAGGCCAAAAAGTCTTAAATGCCTACTCCATAATTTGATTAAAATGTTTTTTTTCTGGTAATATATACATACATATATATACACACATAAATATACTTATGTATATAAATATTTAAATTTACCTATATTATATATTCATTTATATATAAATATAAAATATACATTATATTAGTTTATAAATAATATCAGTGACTTCCTTGTGATCCCAAAGAGGCATAACATTGCAGTACTGACCACAGTTTAAAATGCTTGCCGTTTTTAGGAGGGCCTGGGTGGCTCAGTCAGTGAAGCGACTGACTCTTGATTTCGGCTCAGGTCATGATCTCATGGTTCATGAGTTTGAGCCTTGCACTGACAGTGTGGAGCGTGCTTGGAGTTCTCTCTCTCCCTCTCTCTCTCTCTCTCTCTGCCCCTCCCTCGTGTCCTCTCTCTTTCAAAATAAATCAATAAATTAAAAAAGAAGTAAATAAAACGCTTGCCAGTTTTTGCCTGCAGTGCTGCAAATTATTCCAAGTTACTTAAATTTTATTTTGAAATATGGAAATAAGGAGAGAAAAAGTTGTCTCTATTTCCCAATATACTTGTAATCCTAGGAGACATTATTTGTAATTTAGATTCACCTTTGGTGGTAAAGGCAGGTGTCAAAACCAAACCACAGTGGTATATGAATAACGTGACCCAAACTGCCTTACTCTGACTTAAACACTCTTAACAACATATTAGATCCCAAGGCATCTCTCAAACCCTGAAAGAAGGTGTTTATATTCTTATTGATCTTAAGACCACAGAATAAATATAGGCAAACAATAAGAAGTTCAAAGGCATTTTACTGCATGCATTGCATCTAAAAAATAATAATGTTAGCAATGCTACCTGATAGGATAAAATAAAGCTTATCTCATGGAGAAGTCTTTTCTCTCCCCTCTCTCTAGAAATCATCCTTTTTTGTCTGCCCTTGATCTAGAAAACCATCCAAAGAAACTTTCCAGTGTAGTTTGCTAAATTCCTCCAGTTATAAGTTACTCCCTAAAAGTAACTTTGGCACTTTCGAAGGCTCATTAAATCTTTCTGGGCCCTCGGGTATCACTAAGGAAACTGCTACAATAATTTGCTAAATGGTATCCTCGGGACCTTAAAAAGTTCTTGTTCCTCACAAAAAACGAACTTGCTCTCAAGAAGAAATTTACTTCCTACCAGGATACGACTAAGACCCTTTGTTTATTGTTCCAAGAAGGCTTTAAGGGGGTTAAATCAATTATTTGTTTTAGACACACTCTGTGGTCCAGAAAACTACTATTTTTGACTATCAGTGTTTAAAAAAAGAAAGCACCAACCTGGCTGTCTTCTCGCTAGTCCGTCTGTCCACCGGGAGAATCATCTGTTTAAATGGTGTGAGGCGTTTGGTCTGCCTTGAATTCCAAATTGGCTGCCCTGGAAATGCATCAGCTGTTTCTTTAAGGCCCACAGAAGTTTTATAAACATTTTGCTCTAAGTTGAAGTGAAACTACAACGATCTTCAAACTCCTAAATGACATAATCTAAATAAACGAAACTAACATCTCTAAAGGAATTTCCATTATAGTAATGGAAGAAAAGATGAAAAGCTGCATTAAAAGTTATGCGATCTTGCTATCGTGTTCTCCCAATGTGTGTTAATTTCCCTATACCCCCATCTTGTACTACATTCAACCAAATAAAGTATAGCATCAAGCTCATGCGGCTCTATCTGCCTAAAGCTTTTCTGGAAGAAAAAAAAAAAAAGATTCTCATGGAAGTAGCAGTAAAAGAAGAAACAGGAGAGAGCTGGACCTAAAACTCAAATCTGGCATTCAGACAAAGATCGAAATTAAAATCGCAAGGAGAAAATAAACAAAGTTCCCCGGTTCAGCCCCCAGCCTCCTGCTCTATCCTTGGCATGCTTTACAAGGAGGGGATTGGGATCTGGCCCTGTGTGTTGTCAGTAATATGCACTTTCCAAAAACACAGGTTTGGGGGAGTACTGGCAAGGAGGAGAAGGGGTCATAAAAACCTGGCACGGACCCCACCGCTCCCCATCCTTACACACAGACCAGGCTCAACGGTGCAGGGAAGGCAACTGGTAGATTCCAAAAATAACTTGCCAAATACCACAAAAACAACAAAACACCTTATACCTGACTCATAGGACACTAGTGACTTTAGTATAAGTGGGGAGATTTACAAAGCCACGAAGGGTATTATCATGCTCGTTTATAGGTTAGTAAAGGAAACTCAGAAAGATTAAAGAACTTGGATCACAGAGCTAGTAAATGGTAGACGCAAGATCAGGGAATCATGTTGTTAGCTGTTCAGCTTTTGCTGTTTTCAAAGAAAAACACACTCCAGGATTTTTTCTTTTCATCCATTGTTCTCTTCTATTTGTTCTAAATCATTAATTTTTCACCGCTACTAATTGCTTTCTCTTTCAGTATTTTTATTTTATGATTTCCTTTTTAACTTATGAAGTTGACTGGATATTTTCTTTCTTAATTATCTAAATACTAAAAAGCTTTAAGGATATTTTCCTACTGGTACATATGTTTCTGTTAGGATTTTAATATGTACTCTTGTCATTACGGTCACTTTCTGATATGCTTTATTTCCAAGTGGTTAGAAAACGCTTAATCCTTTTGTTATTAATTTTATATGCAATTCATTTTCTCACAGAACACGGCCTGAATCTTTTCTACTTTGGAGAATTTCCCCTTTGTTGGGATTTACTGTATTTTATTTTTTGAGAACCAGCATTTCCTAAAAGGAAAGGCATTTTGGTATACATATTATCAATACGCACACACATACATGTATACCCCTTCTATCTGATCTCATTAATTATATTATTCAGATTCTCTAAAATGATTTAATTTTTTTCTTACTGCATCTGTCAAAGACTGAGAAACACTCTTACTGTGTTTTCAGTTGCTCCTTAAATTTTTAGTAGTTTAGCTTTATATTTTTTATGCATGTTGTTTACCTCAAGTAATAACTATAGATTTTATCATCTTTAATCAATAAAATTGCTATCTTTATCCCGGTAAAAGCCTTTGGCCTAAAATTCCACTTTGTTTGATGTTAATATAACCCAAATGACCCCAGACTTCATTAGCCTGTGGGTACTAAGGATGTTCCATTAATATTAATATCCTAATTTGCCAGCTCATTAACCCCTACCTGTATAACAGTAGGACCTTGACCTCTACTTAGGAAGTCCCTAGGCAGTATCTGACACGTACTCTGGAATCAGTAATCTACTCTTTATCTCCACTGGCTGCTCTTTGAAGATGGACTGTGGATTCCTGTTACCTTTTTTTGCTACTGCTGTGTACCATGGGCCTCACGTCAGAGACATTCAGTCCTCCGGCTGTCGTAACCATGAGGCTGTCTCCTGTGCAAGCAGAGAAGAAATCTTTTAAGAGGGGTTTCTTCGTGAAGGTGCCTTCTTGGGGAATCAAGACCCCAACTCAAGTGGACGTTCAGCTTTGCTTTTTCCCAAGACACGGATTTGTTGAGAGGAATTTGAGTAGCAATTGCTACTCAATACAAATGCGTGGCTCTAAATTCCAGGCCTGATGTGAATTCTGGTTCACCGTGCTAACCCCTCTCTGCGTCCAGGACTGCTCTTTCAACAACCACACCTTGAAATGTGCATTCTTCCGCAATACCTTCTCTGGCATTTTGAAAGTCTGTACAATAAGCTTTTATTTTTAGAGTGCCCATTACTTTGCTGGGCATATTTTGAGTGACCTTACTGAAACCTCCGGGCTTCTCTCTCACAAGAGCTGTGATTACTCCAGTATTACAGACGGGAAACCTGAATACAGATAGGCTAGTAAGTTCTCCACAAAGAACATGCTAGAGGCAACATCGCCCCATCTTTCATACTTCCTCTGTCTTGAGTTCTTTATTTGATTCATGTTTCTGGTGACTAACATATATCATCGAGTGCATTTTTTTTCATGAAAAGTACATTAGGCTGTTTATTTTCCGAGTCTTTAAATACAGGTGCTATATAATGTCTTCACTGTGCCTTTACTCATGACAGTAGTTGGATCATTCTTTCTCTCCCTGTAAACTAGAAGTGTGGTCTAATCTACCACAGAGTAAAGAGCACCAGGGTGGGGCTCCCGGGAGGTCTCAGTCAGTCGGTTGAGCGCCCACTCTTGATTTCGCCTCAGGCATGATCTCAAGGTTTGTGACTTTGAGCTCCGCGCCGGGCTGGCTCTGCACTGACAGTGAGGAGGCTGCTTGAAATTCTTTCTCTCTCTCTTTCAAAAATAAATAAAACCTTAAAAAAAAAAGGGATCACAAGGGTTATGTCCTTAAAGTGCAGGTGCCTGTAGGATGTGAATTGTTTGTGGACCACAGCTTGATAAACCCCTGTCCGGTGGTTGGCGTTACAGTCTGACATCAAACAGACCTTTCTAGTCCCTGCTCTGCTTTTTTAATAGTTTTGTGACAATAAGCTTATTTCTTAACCTCTCTAAAGCCTCAGTTTAGTTATCTGTACAACGTGACTAATGATAACATCTTATAGTTGTTTTCAGGATTAAATGGAATGATGCCTATAAATATGCAGCATAGTTCTGGAACATAAGTAATCAACAAATGTTTGTTATTTAAGGAAGTATTATTATTAGTTGCCATGCTATTATCTACCTTTACATGTTATAAAAATAATGATATAGCCCCCAATTTTTCATTAATTTTTTTGACTGTTTTCCTACGTGAACTCTAGGAGAACTGTATATTTATCTTTAAAATATAAAAATGCATAAGTTTAGATGTAGCTTTTTTTTCTATTAATTAATGTTTACAGCTTCATAATAATAATCAATAAAGTTTTTCTTCTATTTTGTCTTTAATTACTTTTAAGTTACTCTTTCTCTATGTTCTGGAAAAGCCCCAAGAGCATGTATATTATATTGCCAATGTCATAAGGCCACGTCAGTCCTACTTTTTGCTATTTTTAATGCTACTTAAATCATCTTACAGGGTTGTTAATTTATTTAGTTCTTTCATTTCATCTGACATATCTAAATTTTCAGTCACCTTACTTTTCTTTTTTCTTTGATAGACTTGACAGTTTCTTGAATTTATTCAAGATTTCAAAACAGCAGAAATTTAAAATTTATGTTCCCCAGAGTAAACAGATTTCTCTGGAGGGAATAAGGAGATAGACCATACTTGGTGTTGTGGAAGTATGGATTATGACTTTTTAGCTGAAGTGTCTAATATGGTGATGAAATCTGGCAGAGTAGATTTGGGAAGGTGGAGACAGACATTTTAAGTTTACTGATCTTTGGGCCATATGTGGGAAATCCAAAGAGAGCTGACTATCAGAAAAGGATAGTCAGATATGGATTTTGAGTAAGCCTTATCTGGAGATAAGTGTTTGAGTGTTATACGCATGATAATAAGGGTAAAGAAAAATCAAGTGGAGAAGGGACATGAGACAGGGACTGAGAGAGGAACACGAGAAATCACATTTCCGTGATGAGTTGAAAGACAAAGAATGTCCACTGGACGCTGGAAAAAAACTGATGAAAGAAGTTACAAGGAAAAAATTCAGGAAACAAAACTGAAAACAGGGACTGATGAGTGACCTATGTTGCCAAAACCAAATAGTGTGAGAACTTAAAAGAAATGACAGGATTCGTACAGAGAAATGTGGGAGAGTGGGCATCGACACAACATCATAATGATATTTTGTAATACAGAAGAGGTAGAAAAATAGGAGCAACGGGTTTGGTCTACACCTTTAAGTTTTTTTTTTTCCTTATGTGCAAAAGGAGAGAGACAGAGATGGGAGAGATCAGGCATGCATTGCGTGAAAAGTCAGGAGGCAGTTGAAATGAAGAAGCCAGAAATACAAGTAGCATGAGAATAATTAATGGAAGGAAGTTCAAAGAATGTGAAAAAGAATGGGGATAAAGCACAGATGGAGGTAGGTGTTATTCTTGGATAGAAGAGACCTCTGAGGTTAGAGAGAAGGAAGAATACACGTGTTGACTCAACAGATTCATTGGAGAGGTAGCATGTTAGAAACATCTGTGTGAGTGTGTCAGAGGATTGAAAGAACATCATGGAAAGGTGGTATTAATTCCAGTGAGGATTCCAGCATTAAAGAATGTCAAAGTGTCTTGACAGTCCACTCCATATTAACGACAATTTGTAATAATTCTGTTTTTTCTTATTTACCTTCTACTTTTTACTGTTAATGAATTTACATAGCTTCGTCGCTTTTTTTCCTAGATTCATTTTGTATTTTAGGGACAATGGCATCGTGGACAGAGAAGATGTGCCTGAGAAGTGAAGCTGGTGGATCAATACAAGAGAGGATCTGAAAGTCTACAGTAATGGGATCTAGGCTGGCCTGGAAGTGCCAGACACCTGCCACATCCGTGGTGCAACTCGGGAAAACGCAACTATAAGTTGCCATGGTTGGTGTCATGCCAACTCCATGACCCAGGCACCACTGGGTCAGAAATAGGCACCTAGAGACAAGCAACTGTGGATGGGACCCTGGGATGTGTCTGGCATTAAAACTCTGCTGAGATTGATGTCTCAGTTTGTTGCAACATGACTAACCCACTTATATATATATGAAAAAGAGGAGGCTAAATTTAAGACCTTTACCTGGCATGGCTGAACTGCAAATATATATATTTTTAATTTGGTGATTCTTCTTGCAGTGACGTAGATGGAATTATATACTTGTGTTTTTCTTTGTAACAGTTTATGAGATTCTTAATAATAAAGACCAAATAATATTATATATTCTATGCACAACACTTGGCAATTTTATACATTGGTGTCTTTATTGGCAAAAGGAGAGCATCAAAATAATGTGGTGTTATTTCTTGTCTATTTGGAGATCTGAACTTTCTTTTAATTAAGAGCTGACTAATACCAAGATTTGGGGTAAGAGAGTTCCGAAGTGTCGACAAGAAATACAGACTCACAGACATTTTACTCCTTTCCATATTGGCATTAACTTTTAAGAGCTGGTGCTGAAGAGCCAGGCTATTATTTTTGGTTTTATCGAAATTCATTTTCAAGTAATCCTACTTGTAGGATAGACAAACGGGATAACCAATGTGCGATTTTCTCTGATATCTTAAATATCTTGGAGGTGTAGTGATGACCCTGGGTAGTTGGTAGAGATAATCTGCTCCCATTGCAAAGATTCTTTAAAAAGTAACGATAATAGTAATAATAACAGTTAATACAATTACAGTAACCACTGATCAAGCTCATGCCATTTTCTCTAGCTCTCTGAGAGTTATGTCTGTATATATTACCCTTATTCTTTATATTCTATATAAAATCTGATAATTACAGCAACCCATATGGTGAGTACCATATTAAAGTTTAAGAAACTGAAGCTCAGAGATGTTATGTGACTTGACTGAGTTCCTACACTTACCTAAGTGTTGTACCAACAGTTTGAATATAAAAATTCATCTTCTTTTCTATATTCTTCACAATCTGTCATGCCTAATTTGTAGACCGATCAATAGGAGGATTCGTTTTCTGGAAATATAGTATTTATATTCTTGAAAGTACCAATATCACATCTGTGGTCTGTTTCTAGGGCCATAACCATTGCATTCTAAGAAAAGAATTTTTAAAGACCACTATTTTTAAATTGTTCACTCTAGATATACTAAAACTCTAAAACAAAGAAAAAAGAGACGAACCTTTTATATTTTTTAGTAATATAGTCATCCGTATATTTAGTACAAGACAAATAACATAATATAAAATAAGAGTGGGAATATCTTCTATGTAAAAGCATAATTTGAATGGAACATTTTAAATTTTTACATGATGATTTTGAGTGAATTACATTTATCATATTTTGAGAGTTTGAAAATTTGAAGTATGTATTTGTAGGTAAGATTGTGTCAGACTAGATTACCATTTCATTTGTTGGTACCACTAACATACAGTGTATATTTCATAAAAACCTATTTTACGTGATCGGATGAGCATCATGAGAAAATTATACGTTGCAGCAACACTTTAAGACAATTGTAGCTCAATTTTGCTTCTCTAGAATAATGAATAGCAGAATTGCCCCCCCCCCCCAGCTGCCAACAACATCCCAAAGTCAGAAAGATACAAAGATTAGATTATAAAGTCTAATATTTCTTGTACTGTAATATTTTAACGTTATTACAAAAGAATAACATTCAACCCTCTGGTAATTATTAAATTAAGCTCTCAATGTTTTATAGCATGTATGAACTCAGAATAGAATCTGCAGTATGAGCAAAACCTACAAAGATATCACTTCTCAGACCCCATCAGCACCACCGCCATTATCTGACGAAGGGATCGGCCAACCTCTCAACTCGAACATGTCTGAGGTTACAGAATTTTCTACCTATTATGAGATCCCATTCCAACAATGTTCAGTTCTCATTCTTAGAAAGCACTCCTTTGAACTGAATTCTCTAGAAGTTTTATTCATTTGTCCCAGTTCTACTCTCTGTGGTTAAACTAACAAGCTATAATTCTTTTTTTTTTTTTCCATATGGAAGTACTTTTGTTACTTGAAGAGAGTTATCAAATCTCCTTGCATCATCTTATCCCAGATCCTTCAACTATTTCCCTTGATGTCGAGACCCTTAGTCACTCTCTCCTGGAAAAGCTCCACTTACTAAATGTCTCTGAATGATGGAAAGTAAGTCAGTGTTATCGCTCACTATTTCTAGACTTTTTTGCAGGGATCCGTAGGGTGAATAGATTTAATTTTGACTATCCATAATTTTGACTATTTTAGAGAAAATTCAAAGGCTCATGATATGACGTCGTTAGTAATTTTGCCAATTAAAAAAATTGAACTAAAGGGGTATGAAGACTGCTGTGCAGATGCCAATCACTTAATGGATAAGGGTGAGTGAGTAAACTTGATCAGCTGACTTCCATATCTCCACATAGCCTTTTATTCTATAATCCTCAATGTGTATACACAGGTAAGTTGTGTGTGTGTGTGTGTGTGTGTGTGTGCGTGTGTGTGTATAAAACGTGGCCACAAAAATAAAGTCAGCTGCCAGTGTAGTGTTGGAAATAAAACAACACTAAAAGATCTAAATGTTATGAGGATAGCCACAAGAAAAGATTTTGATAATTCATTCTTTAATCTATGACATGAATGAGTCTACCATATATACTTTATGTAATTTAAGGTAATTAATAAAAAATGTCAATGATTGCCTGATCAATGTGCATTTTTTCAACTAGTGATGAATAACAAGTTATTGATAGGCAATTACCTTCCGGGCTGATGATATTCCCAACAAGTGCAATGCGAAATTGATTTGAGAAAGATCAAGAAAATTAAACCTTTCTGCAAATAGAACCTTAGGATTCAAGAAGGTCTCAAGATAGGTCTTCCATGAATAATATCAAGTCTACAGAACTTCTTATGAAGGTAGGGTGAGATAGTAGTATAGATTTTTCAGTCATATGCACACTATTAACTGAAAATAAAGATGTATACATTGGTACTGCAAAAAAAAAAAAAAAGCCTCAGTATTGGACCCTGTCACAGGCCGGATAATGGTTACCGAAAGATATCAGATAAACTCTCTTAACTCCATAATAAAAAGATAAATAACTCAATTAAAGGATGAGCAAAAGATAAAATAGACATTTCTCCAAGGAAGATGTGCAAATGACCAAGAAATACATGAAAAGATGCTTGGCATCGCTAGTCATCAGAGAAATGCAAGTCAAAACCACTTTGAGACTCCACTTGACATCTAGTGAGAAGACCAGAATAAAAAAAACTCAGATAGGGGTACATGGATGGCTCAGTGGGTTCAGCGTCCAACTCTTGATATTGGCTCGGGTCGTGATCTTGCCGTTGTGGGATTGAGCCCCCCATGAGGCTGAACATGGAGCCTGCTTGGGATTCTCTCTCTGCGCCTCTCTCTGTCCCTCCCCCCCTTCTCTCACTCTCTTAAAATCAATAAATAAACAAAAATAAAATAAGAAAAACTCAGATAAAAACAAGTGTTTTTAAGATTGTGGAGAAACAGGAATGCTCATTACTCTGCCCCCACTGGTGGGAATGTAAAACGGTGCAACCATTTTGGAAAACAGACTGACAGTTCCCCAAACGATTAAACATAGAGTTACCATATGACCCAGCAATTCCATTCCTAGATATATACCAAGAGAAATTTTAAAAAATGTTCATACAAACGCATGTATGTGGATATTTATGGCAGCATTATCCATAACAGCCAAAACGTGGAAATAATCCAAGTGTTTATCAATGGATGCATAAACAAAATATGCATTTCATACAATGTACTATGTAGCCATAAAAAGGAATAAAGTATTGATAAATGTTACAACATGGCTCCACCTCAAAACACTATGCTTTATGGAAGAAGCAGAAGTCCACCTATTATTTGATCCCATTCATATGGAAGTCCAAAACACGGAAATCTAGAGACAGAAAACACATAGATGTCTGCTTAGGGTTGGGGTGAGGGGGAAATTGACTCTTACAAAACGGTACAGCGTTTCTTTTTGAGGTGACAAAAGTGTTCTAAAACACATTGTAGTGATGGTTAGACATAACTGTGATTGATCATGCTAAAAGTCATTGGATTGTACACTTTAAGTGGGTAAATTATATGGTATATAAATCTCAAAAATTCTGTAAATAAAAAAGAAGAGTGAAGTTAACCTCCTTGTGCTGAAACAGAAAGATACTCAAGGGAGCATCGCTAAATTGAAAACAAAAATCACCATGGAAGGAAATCTGTGCCGAACGGAGGGCTATTCCAGATCCTACTAACAAATGCGATTATATAATCAGTAGAAGAGCTAAAGTGTTCTGTCTGGCTGGAGGGACTTCTCATTCATCTTCATATTCTTTGGGCAAGTCAACAAATATCAACCACAATATGGTCCCATAAGTGATATAAACAACTAAGGCTGGGGTCTCAGGTGAGGACCATAGAGGAGAACCCTCTTTTTTCATGGAAACATTATGGGGCGCCTGGGTGGCGCAGTCGGTTAAGCGTCCGACTTCAGCCAGGTCACGATCTCGCGGTCCGTGAGTTCGAGCCCCGAGTCAGGCTCTGGGCTGATGGCTCGGAGCCTGGAGCCTGTTTCCGATTCTGTGTCTCCCTCTCTCTCTGCCCCTCCCCCGTTCATGCTCTGTCTCTCTCTGTCCCAAAAATAAATAAAAAACGTTGAAAAAAAAATTAAAAAAAAAAAAAAGAAACATTATGCTATTACCTTATAGCATCAAGTATGGCTGTTGAGGACTTTATTATACATTTGAATATTTTTTCTAAGAAAACTTTTACTTAGTTATTTTTTTCTTATAGCCTTTTAGAACCTTCTCTTCGTCCTTGGAGATCTGAAACTTCACAAAAATACTCCTTAGAATGGATTTTGTTTTTAATGCTGTTTAGCTGTCTAGCGGCCTTTTAATCTGAACACCTTTGACTCATTTCTTTTGTGTTTTTTTCAATTCCATTTGCACTCAACTTTCCCTCACAGCACTCAAATTCCTTTTATATTTTCAGTCTGAATTTTTGTGTTTACGATCTGAGAGGTAGTTTCATTCATACCTCTGATCACCAGTATATCAGTTTAGTGCAAAGCAGTCGTATCGTTAATTTCCAAGAATCTTTTCTTGTTCCACAGGTTTTTTTTTTTTTTTTTTTGTAAAAGCCTGTTCTTATTTTATGGCTACAAAATCTTCGACTATTTGTGTACACAGTCATCTGTATCAACTGCTGATTTTCCTTTAGCGTATGACAGGAAGCAAGAGCACCTCGAATCAGAACAAGAAGGGCTCCACTCTGGCATGTTCCATTATTATTACGTCACACTAGAATCCTAGCTATTTCTAGGCAGATTAGTTCCTTTATTCTAGAGGATGGGCCTTCAGGTTTCTTCTCATGGTACGAACTTCAAGCCCAAAGTCATGCTACATTTATGGGGCCTTGGGTTGTACTGATACCTCATGGATGTTGCCAAATGAGGACACCGTCTTTTTGCCTCACTGGGTAGTGCATCTTGAGTACCTATGGCCTCTGTCTGGAGGCTCTTCAAGAAGCCCCCAGTACAATAGCCCTGGATATGACTTTCTGAACTGATCCTCTGTTTGTTCTGGTTTGTGTTATTCCTGCTTTGTCTCACCTGTCAACACCCAAGTCTGTTTTTTGTCTGTCAGAGTTGCATTAATAACTTTAGTCCACTGCTGGTCCTCACTCCCATTTTCTTACTGTTGTGGGTTTATTCACTTTTGCAGTGAATTTTCATTTTCATTTTCATTTCAGTGGTGTTTTGTAAGAGTCAGGGGCATATGAATGTTCCCAGGCCATCATCTTGAACCAAGAGGTATCAGAACCTAGAAAAATATTAAGTGGTATTTTTAGAAACATCCTGACAAAACCAGATGAAACCATGGGTGACAATGGAACGTATGGGAAAGAAAAGTCTATCCAGGAGCAAGATAGAGGAAGGGCCTTGTGACTTAGGGCTTGGAGGGCACATTTTTGATAATATGGATAACAATGGGGCTCTGTATATACTTGAAAAGGAGGACGACAGGAAGAATTCAGTGTTTGGAGAACATTATCATACCAGTTGTATAAGCAACAGTCTGGATCAAAGACAGACTTGACCAGGCGGACGGCATGTGAGTTTGTCAACGTAGTCCAGGAGCAAGGGTCCAAGGATGTGAGGATGTGGCTGTGGAAACCGAAGGCAAGAGGTGAGACCTTGCTGCTTGATTTTGCTCCATTTATTATATTTTGCTTCTAAAAGGGAAACAGCAAAACAAGAGCAACAATTACCAAAAAAGAAACAAATCAATAGGATCCGAAACCAAGCGTCATTATCTGTGAAATCAGAGTAGATGATTTAATAAGTGGATATTACATTATTTTTCTCCGTTTCAAAATATTTTTAAAAAATGAACTGAAAGAAATAAAGCATGAAGGGAAGGCCTAAGAATTGTAAATGATAGGTGTTGTGCCTGCGACTCTGCAGCATGGGTTTAAACCCCGGTCCTACAACTTGCTTGCTCAGATAAAGCTGAGAATTTAAACCGTATGAGGCCCAGAAGCCTAATCTTTAAAATGAAGTTGATAGAGATAGTATCACCCTTAGAGAGTTCTTGGGAAAATAAAATAAGGTGATGCATGGAAAACCAAGGTTGACTCTTATTCTAGAAGACTTGCAAACTTTTTTTAAAGGTACGAACCTTACAGGAAAACAAGGCGTATCTCAATCTCTGCCCACTATAACTTAAAAAATCTGCAGTGTTTTGCCACAACAACTTGTGTTAATAAAAGACATTACAAGGGAAGAGTGCATTAGCTAAAATAATTCTAAGTATGAAAATTACTCACTAAATCTTGATTCTTGTGGCAATTAGAAAAAGTCATTTGAGCATGACTAATTTTCTGTATGAATTCAAAAATATATTTTAAATACAAGGTGCACTGGAGTTTATATTTTATCTACTGTAGTTCCAAGGGATCTAATACTATTTTTCCAAATCTCCAATATATGTAGTCACTAGCATATGTTGTCTCCCTTGCTAATTCTGTTCTATAACATGCTTATATGAGACCTTTTGCATTAAGTATTAGGTGTGATGACAAACTTTCCTTCTGGAGTTGCAAAATTCAGGCAAAACCAAGATTATTAAAGTTTTTCAGGTGTAGGAGGTAACTAACAAAATACAGTACTATTTTAACAAAAACACAGTGCTATTCACGGTAATTAATTTTCTCAATATTACTCAAATACTAACCCACATTGCATTTTATGTCTAGGAAATGCAATATCCCCAGAATACAACATCTCACTTCTGTTCATTCTTTATTCACGAGAATGACTATTTAAAACAATTGCCAATAGCTGCCTGATTTTCATGCCCATGTTTAATGGCTAAGGAAAGCCTAGTGGTTGTTACTGATTACTGCAGTATGATGGAGGAAAGAAATTGAGTGAGTTAGAAAATTAGAGTGCATTTTCTTTTTTTACTTAGCGTAGTATTCTCCTGAAGAATTACCAAACCAAAATCGTATGGAATATCACTTCTCAAAGCATTATGATTGCTAAAAGTCCGGGTTTTTTTTCCTTGGTTGGTTCAAAATACTCATCAAGACTTACAGAGACTCACCAGTAGAACTAAAATCATCAACTATTGTATCACTGTTATATTACGACAAAACGAGCTCTAGATTTTTTTAAAAAGGGGCCTTTAAGTAACATTATTTCTATTGCTACAGTTTCCTTCAAAACTTCCAAATTGAAGGAATAATGCAATCAGAGCAAAGTCTCTTTAACCAGAGGTTAACAAATTAAATCTTTTAAAAGACAAAGAACTTTTGCAGAGAAAGAAGTATGCCAGCATATCTAGATTTTGTTGTTTTGAGTCCAACAAGTCATATGTATAAATATCAAAGGAGGCCAGTTGATAACAGCATTTCTTCTACAAAATAAGCGTCCAAAGTGGGATGGGTATGTGTGTGAAAGCGTGACTTGAGCATTTGTTAATGAAACCTGTTGGCAACGTACAGCCGGCTTTGGGGCAGGATCTCGCGTCCTTTGTATCAGGCAGGAGAGAAGCGAGACTTCATCTGAGATGCTAGATCTCGGTTGGTGTTGTTATCTTTTGCTTCTCCCACTCTGTTGTGAAGTGTTTGGCAATTTATTTTGATTTGGCGTCTTTTTGCCATCTCATTTCAATTTTATGCTCCGTTATGAAAACGGGTGGGAAACACACAACATACTTATGTAAGAATCATGAGGCTTACCCTTGTGCTGTGGTGATGAGTTGCAATTTTGACAAACACCGGGAATTACTAGTCAAATGTTGGATTATCTCCGTGATGTTTAGGTTTTATAGCTGTAGGCATGTAACTTTAAAAACTATTATTAACAAGCAGTCCTGGAGGAAAAATAACTTTGTTATTGTAAGTTGGCTGCTTTCTAGTTCAAATCTGTTTTTTTTTTTTTTTTAATGAAAATTGCTTTTGTGGCTCAAGTATTTTATAACTTGAGATTTCTCGGATGTGACTGGGGAGTTATACCAGAACCAGCTATCCAGCCATAGTATACAGCATGGGAATCAGCTCCAGTAACTACTCATCCCAAGGGTACATTTTTTTTTTTGTTAGAGAAAGAGAGAGAGAACACACACACACAAGCAGGGGAGGGGCACAGGGAGAGAGAGAGAGAGAGAGAGAGAGAGAGAATCTTAAGTAAGTAAGCTCCATTTTCATGCTTAGCTCAGTAGGGAGCCAGGACTCATTCCCATGATTATGGGATCATGTCCTGAGCCAAAATCAAGAGTTGGACGCTCCACTGACTGAGCCACGTAAGCATCTTGTGATTCGTGCTTTAAATGTGAACAGTAATTCATCTTTCAAGATGAAATAGTGAAACTTAGCCCTTCTTATAATCTCTTTCTGGTCATTTTTCTGATCATGTAATTGTTTTCTCAGTAGGTAGGTAAGAATAACAGTGACACAAATAGAGCATTCTTTTTCCTCCTTTGTGTGTTTCTTTGATTCAAACTTGGAGCAAGGAGTATGATCATCCCTCTTGGATGTTTAAGCATGCCACGGCTTTCACAGAGGTTAGATGGTTTCAGGTGCAAGACCGCAGTAGGGCCCAACTTTCATCTCATTACCATAGACATTCATAGCAATGGCTTAGATTTAATTTCTCACGCTGTAAATATTTTTAGAATACATCAGAAATGTCTGTTTGATATCAACATTTTGAATATGAATCCCGATGGACAGGGAGTGCTTTGTAAGAGCGTCAGATGCTGCAATTGTAAAGCATGGCTTGAGTGATGTTGGAGCCACATAAATGCAACTCTCAACGGCTTTTCCTTTGTTTATTTTTTCCACGTCACCTCCACATAACACCTGGACCAGGGAAGAACTGCATTTCATCAACAGATTTTGGTGGCAAATCAAACAGACAAGGTTTTATATGTTTGCGAGGGTCCTCAGAAATCATACAATGATGGTATTTTAAAAGGACTATCTTCCCAGAAATACAACATTTTTAATTACCTATTAAAGATATTTTTTGGGGGGCACCTGGGTGGTTCAGTCGGTTAAGCGTCCAGCTCTTGATTTCGATTCAGGGGATGATCTCATGGTTTGCAGGGATCGAGCCCTGCATCGGACTCTCCACTGACAGCGCAGAGCCCTCCTGGGATTCTCTCCTCGTCTCTCTGCCCCTCCCCAACTCTTGTGCATGTGCTCTATTTCAGAATAAATGTATAAATAAGCTTAAAATATTTTTTCCCATCACTGTTTATTTAAAATAGGAGGCTCCACATATGCTGATATTATTTATCTCTCCAACATTCAATCACAATAATAACATGAACACACTAAGTCCCTTAGTTTATCTTTGGATGGATGCTTGAAATGGTTCTTCTAATATCTTTAGACACATTCGATCATGTGGAAAGGAAAGAGAAAGGAAATTAACTCTCCCTGAGTGGATGTATCAGACACTATGTTACTTACTTAACACCCAATATTTCCCTTCATCCTTAGTACTGTCCTTCAGGAAAGATGTTAATATCCCCATTTTTATGGATGCGGAACCTCCAGTGTCAGTCAGCTAAGTTACTGGTCCAATTTACCAGAGTGATGAAATATGGTTTTGAACAGGACTGCCCATGCTTTCCACTATGTCGCTCTATTATTGGGTGGTAGCAGTTAAGGGACTAAGGCTTTATTTTCTTTTTTTCCATTACACTTGCTTTGAAAATACCTTTTCCTTTGAATATAGTCATTTTCAATACTTGGTAAATATAGTAGGGAGGATCTCAGTGACTTTGACGAAATTTAAGCTAAGTCCAGAGTCGATATTTGTCAGATAACAAAACTTTTTTTTTCCCACTTAACATTAAATTCATTAATAACACTACCACAAAATTACTTCTGCCTAAAACCTCATAAAACAGGAACTAATCAAAGCAAACACACTTAACAGCTAATGATGATTTTAATTTAGCTGTAAATGCCTCAAAGGCTAGTAATTAGAGAGCAGTTATACGCGTTTTGTTTTGCAAAATAAATTATTGCTGCATGTTTTGCCACAGTTTTCTCTATTTAATTTTGCTAAAAGAGTCTTCTTGGTGCAAAACGTTAAAATAGATCTTATGGCTAGATAATTTAGATAACCATATTACAATCAATTTTCTGGTTAAAACAATGTCTCGTGAAGATGTTTTGAACAATAAAAGTGGCCACAAATGTGCTTTTAAACAACAACAAAAAGGGCCAAGTAAATAAACTCTTTGCAGTGCTTGATTGCACGGTACGACTCAACTTTAGATTTAATGAAGGGTTATTTGTTTAGCAACAGGGATGTGAGTCATATATCCTGACAATATTATGGCTCTCAACAATGAAGGGTAACATAAATCACATCGTTTCCCCAAACAGGCATGATCATTGGTATTTTCTCTTTAGCGTGTAGATCGGTAGCTCCGTGATTGCGAAACTACATTAGAGATCGAGGATACTAAGTTACCCTCTCGTGTTGATACATGGCTGCTTAGAGGTTTCAACACAAGGGCTGAGGGCAGGGAGTTTGTTCTACTAGATGTGAAGAACCCCAAATATAGCATTACAGATAGTGCCAACAATTCCTGAAGACAAAACTTGTTTTAGGGGAGAGGCCACTTAAAGAATAGGCTCCATAGTTTTGAACCCTAGAATGAGAAAACCAGAGAACATTCTTAAGTGAGACTGAGAGTAAATTGATAGTTACAAAAAATAAGAGCCAAACTTGGGGTATTTAACTGCAGGAGCTGCTATTTCTTCTCTACTTTCCAACAAATAAAAAAAAAATTGTTCTTGTTTGTTTAGGATATAGATAAAAGATGCACATTTTAATTTTTTTTTTAACGTTTATTTATTTTTGAGACAGAGAGAGAGACTAGAGCTCATGAACGGGGGAGGGTCAGAGAGAGGGAGACACAGAATCTGAAACAGGCTCCAGGCTCTGAGCCGTCAGCACAGAGCCCGACGCGGGGCTCGAACGCACGGACAGTGAGATCGTGACCTGAGCCGAAGTCGGACGCTCAGCCGACTGAGCCACCCAGGTGCCCCAAAGATGCACATTTTAAAAGAATCAAATGACATAAATGAAATAAGGAAACGAATTAAAGGCCATTTGGAATCTCCAACCCTGGGATGAAGATAAGACATATTAACTTTCTGATTTTTACCTATTTGTGCTTTGCATTCTATATACTCAAATTAATGGATTTTTACATGAGAACGCCACCTCCATTGTATTCTATGGCAGTAGGGTACCCCTGGAGGTGCACAATGTGAAGACACCATAACTGAATCATAATATACATGTGATGATTATTATTTTGGGTATTTGGAAGGTGGGGGAGACGTATGGCCTTCCCTTATATTAATGCCACCGTTTCAGTCTCCTCCTCAGGACCTTAGGACATGACACTGAATCATATCTATAAGATAGCTATTTAATCATATCTATAATTTGGGATCCACTAGATCATACCACATAATCTTTGCTTCTTGCTTTTCGCACTTTTTATATAAAGACTGCTCGATACTCCATATGGTGCATGTATCCCAATTTTTCCGATGTTCTCTTGTAAACAGTTCCAATCCTTGGCCAGTATGCCCAATGCTGAAATAAAGATCCTTTATATGTCTTTCCAATTTGGGACTTAACTTTCTATGGAATATACCTACAAGAGAGAAATTTCTAAATTATACTCTAGATAACATAAATCTTAACAGGAATTTTATAACTCCTTACCTTATTTGGTGCATTGTGTATGAATAACTTTTTCCTGACATCAACACCAGCTATGGATCTTACAGTACTTTATAGTTTTTTCTAATCCCACTGCTGGTGAATTTTGAGCATCAGTTCACATGCTGGCATTTGCTCTTTAGGTCTTTGTCCATTGTTCCATTTTTTTTCTTCTCTATCAGTTAGGATACAATAATATCAAAATTAACCCTTTGGATCTATAGAACGTTAATGTTTTTGCCCACATCTACTTTTTATCTGTTAACATTTTTGTCACATAAAATTTTATAATTGTTTATATTTAGTATATAAATACATAGCATATATATAACATTATATATATTATATACACACATATATATAATATATAATCATTTTATAACTTCTACAGTATGGAGTCTTATCTGAGGAGATCTCTGGTACCCCTTGATTGTATATGTAAGGATTTAGATCTCTGAAAGTACATTTCTTTTTATTACATTACTTTGTACATTTATGGTTTGTATCTATTTAGTCTATTTCATCCCATGATCAAGTGAGATTCATTTCCAGTATGCCAGGGTGGTTCAGTACTCAGAAAACAATCAGTGTGATACATTGCATCAATAAGAGAAAGGATAAAAACCATATGATCGTTTCAATAGACGCAGAAAAAGCATTTGACAAAGTAAAGTATCCACTCATGATAAAAACCCTCTGCAAAGGAAGTCTAGAAGGAACATATCTCAACATAAAAAAGGCCATATATGAAGAGCCCACACAGCCAACATCATACTAAATGGTTGAAAACTGAGAACTTTTCCTATAGGATCAAGGGTAAGACAAGGATGTCCACTCTCAACACTTTTATTCAACACATTATTGGAAGTCCTAGCCACAGCAATTAGACAACATAAGGAAATAAAAGGGATTCAAAATGGGAAGGAAGAAGTAAAAATCACTATTTGCAGATGGCATGATATTATATAGAGAAAAATCTAAGGAATCCACCAAAAACAAAACAAAATTGAAAAAAGCAAAAAACAAAAAAAAACTACCAGATCTGATAAATGAATTCAGTAAAGTCACAGGGTATAAAATCAATGTACAGGAATCTGTTGGATTTCTTTTTTAAAAAATTTTTAATGTTTTTTAAAATTTATTTTTGAGACAGAGAGAGACAGAGTTTAACCAGGGGTTGGGCGGGTGGGGGGGGGGTGGGGGTGGGGTGAGGCAGCGGGGCAGAGAGAGAGTGAGACACAGAATCCGAAGCAGGCTCCAGGCTCTGAGCTATCAGCACACAGCCCGATGTGGGTCTCGAACTCACAGACTGTGAGATCATGACCTGGGCCGAAGTCGGACACCTAACCGACTGAGCCACCCAGGCGCCCTGAAATGTGTTGCATTTCTATACACTAATAATGAAACGGCAGAAAGCGAAATTAAGAAAACAATTCCATTTGCAATTACACCAGAACAATAAAATATCTAGGAATAAACTTAACTAAACAAGTGAAAGACTTGTAGTTTGAAAACTATAAAACACCGATGAAAGAAATGGAAGATGACACAAAGAAATGGAAAGACATTCCATGCTCATGTGTTGGAAGAATAAATATTGTTAAATTGTCTATACTACCGAAAGTAGTGTCAAAACGCCAACGGCATTTTTCACAGAGCTACGAACAAATAATCCTCAAGTTTGTATGGAACCACAAAAGAGCTTGAATAGCCAAAGCAATTTTGAAAAAGTAAAGAGAAAAACTGAAAGTATCACAATTCCAAATTTCAAGTTATATTACATAGCAGTAGTAATTAAAACAGTACGGTACTGGCATACTAGATCAATGGAATAGAACAGAAAACCCAGAAATAAACCCACAATTATATGGTCAATGAAGAATGAATATGCAATGGGAAAAAAGACAGTCTCTTCAACAAATGGGAATACTGGACATTCACATGTAAAAGAATGGAACTGGACCACTTTCTTACACCATACACAAAAGTAAACTCAAAATGGATTAAAGACCTAAATGTGATGCCTGAAACCATAAAAATTCTTAAAGAGAGCACAGGCAGCAATCTGTGACATTTTTCTAGATATGTCTCCTGAGGCAAAGGAAATAAAAACAAAAATAAACTATTGGGACTATGTCGAAGAAGTTTCCGTACAATGAAAGAAACAATCAACAAAACTAAAGGGTAACCTTTGAAATGTAAGAAGTTATTCGCTAATGATATATCTGATAAAGGGGTATCCAAAATACATTGAGAACTGATACAATTCAATACTCAAAAACCAAATAATCCAATTAAAAAATGGGCAGAAGATATGAACAGACATTTCTCCAAAGACGACATCCAGATGGCCAACAGACACATGAAAGTATGTTCAATATCACTCATCATAAGGGAAATGCAAATCAAAACTACAATGAGATATCACCTCACATCTGTCAGAATGGCAAAAATTAAAACACACACACACACACACACACACACACACAGGGAAAAAAAACAGGTGCCGGTGAGGATGTGGAGAAAGGGGAACCCTGTGCACTGTTGGTGAAAATGCAAACTGGTGCAGCCACTGTGGGAAACAGTAAGAAGCTTCCTCAAAAAATTAAAAATAGAAATACCTTATGACCCAGTAATCACACTGCTGGGTATTTACCCAAAAAATACAAAAACACTAATTCAAAGGGATAGGTGCTCCATTATCTTTATTGAAGCATTACTTACAATAGCTAAACTATGGAGCAGCCCAAATATCCATATAGATGAACAGATAAAGACAAGAAGATGTGCTATATTAAAATATAATTTAATTACATATAATATAATGGAATATTATTCAGCCATAAACATAATGAAACCTTTCCATTTGCAACAACATGGAGAGAGCTAGAGGGTATTATGCTAAGCAAAATCAGTCAAAGAAAGACAAATACCATATGATCTCACTCCTATGTGGAATTTAAGAAACGAAACAAATGAGCAAAGAGAGACACACACACAAATCAAGAAACAGACTCTTAACTATAGAGAATAAACTGATGGTCACCAGAGAGGAGGTGGGTAGGTGGGATGGGGCAAACCTGGAATGGAGATTAAAGATTAGACATCATGATGAAAAAAAATAACAAAATCAATGCATATGATAAAAATTTTAAATCTATTTTGAATTTTTTTTGTATGATATGAGATGGAATTCATTTACCATTTCTTCATGAAACAGTTGTGGCGGTTTATCCTTTTCTTCTAAAAGTTTTTAATATGTGCATTTTTTATGTCAAGGATCTAATTCTGAATTCTGTATTTGCCTGATATATTTATCTGTTCCTATATTAATTCCATATTCATTTGATGGATACATAGTATGTTTTCATATCTGGTAGCAAGTATCCTCTCAATTTATTTTCTAAAATTTTTTTTCACATTTATTCATTTTTGAGAGACAGAGACAGAGCATGAGTGGGGGAGGGGCAGAGAGAGGGAGACACAGAATCTGAAGTGGGTTCTGAGCTGTCAGCACAGCGCCGGATGCGGGCTCGAACTCACTGACCCTGAGATCACGACCTGAGCTGAAATCAGACGCTTTACCGACTGAGCCATCCAGGTGCCCCACAATTTCTTAATTTCATTATCTTATTATCTTTTTTTAAAACACTTACTGTTCACTGCAAACTTTACCCATTTTATGCATTTTCAAACAAGTCTCTTGAATTGCTCATTGGAACTGTGTTGTACTTGTATGTAATTATGGGAATATGATGCTTTTAAGATTTTAGATTTTCCCATCCAGGAATGTATGGTTTTTGATTTATTCAGATTCACTTTATGTTTTTCATCCAGCATAGTTTTTCCATGTTGATAGATATTTCTGTATAGATATACTTCTTAATAGAGAAATATAGATATATTTCTTAATATTTTAGAGGTTGTTTGTAAATGGCATGCCATTTTCAATTTTCACTTTTAGGTGTTTATTGCTAGAGTATAGAAAAGCTGTTAACTTTGGATATTTATCTCGTATTTGTTCCCACTACATATTCATCTTATGAATTGTAATATTTTCCAGATAATTTTTTTAGTTCTAGGTATGCAATAATATCATCAGAATGAAGAAATAAAACTATCCCTTCTTTTCAAATATGCCATCTATTTTTTTTTGTTATAGTGCATTTCCTAAAGGTAATGATGATTTGTTCTATCTTAGTAGGAAATCCAGCATATTTCCTAATTTTAATTAAAATGATTTTGGTGATCACCATTAGATATTTGCCTTTAACGTTTGATTGGCAGTCTTTATTATGTACAAATAGTTCTCTTTTATTTCTTTTTATTAAAGTTCTCGTTAACAGTAGTGGCAGGATTTAATAAATGTATTTTTCTGAAATGTATCTCTTGATATGTTGTGTTTTTTTCTCTTTTAATTTATTAATACAATTGATTATATGGATGGATTTCCTGGTACTAAGCCACTCTTGGATTTTTTAAAATAAACCTTACTTGCTCATAGTATATTATTCTTGTAATATGTTGTAAGATTCCATTTGGTAAGCATTACTTACAATATTTATAGCTTTATTAATAAATGAGGTTGGTATATAGGATCACATTCGTTTATCCTTTCCAGGTCTTTTTTCTTTTTACTTTCAAATATGTGCTATTATTATTATTATTTTAAGTGAAGTATAGTTGATATATCAAGGACTTTTTAAAAATATTTATTTTTGAGAGAGAGTGCGCGTGGGGGAGGGACAGTGAGAGAGGGAGAAACAGAATCCGAAGCAGGCTCCACAGCTCAGACCCACCAACCGGGAGATCATGACCTGAGCGGAAATCGACGCTTAACCGTCCGAGGCACCCAGGCGCCCCCAGGTTTATTTTTAATGCTGATTTTAGCAACCGCAGGGCCTTCCATCTGCAATAATTTAAATAATCTTAAATAAATCGTTTCTTTGGGTTATAGAAAACTCAACTCTGAAACCATCTGTCTTTTAATTTATTTATTCTTGAGAGAGGGCAGGGGGAAGAGGGGCAGAAAGGGAGGGAACGAGAGAGAATCCCAAGCAGGCTCTGCACTGTCAGCCCTGAGCTTGATATGGGGCTCAAACTCATGAACTGAACCCTGAGCTAAAATCAAGAGTTGGAGACTTCACCAACTAAGCCACACAGGTGCCCCTAAAACCATCTGTCTTGTGGTCTTTTTTAAATAATAACTTTAACTACCTTTCTAACTTCTACAGTGATAATTAACCTAATCAGATTTTCTCCTTGTTCTAACATCAGTTTTGACAATATGTTAAGAGACAAACATGCAATTATTCCCAATTTTTCATTTTTTCAATGAGATGTGTTAGTTTTCTCTAATGGCTCTTTATCTCCTTTCTTATCTCTAGTCTCCTATTTTTGCTCTTCTATTTTTTTTCTATTCTCAAGATTGCAAAGATTTAATCTATTTTATTAGTCTCTGCTTCTCTTTTCTCTGTGAATATAGGCATTTTAAATTATAATCTTACCGTGTTCCGTAAGTTTTTTTTGTTGTTGGTTTTACTGAGCATTCTGTCCATCAGTTGTTAAGAAATAAATGATTTTTGCATTTATTGTTTGATCTTGGAAATGTTTTTAATTTCTAAGTATTTAAAATTATTTCAGTCATCTTTTGTATGCATTTAAAAATTTTTATTGTAATATGACAGAGAAAGCATTAAATTTTTTTTTTAACGTTTACTTATTTTTGACAGAGAGAGAGACAGAGCATGAGCATGGGAGGGGCAGAGAGAGAGGAAGACACATGTCTGAAGCAGGCTCCAGGCTCTGAGCTGTCAGCACAGAGCCCGACGCGGGGCTCGAACCCACAGACCGCAAGATCATGACCTGAGCCGAAGTCACACGCTGAACCAGCTGAGCCACCCAGGCGCCCCGAGAAAGCATTTTTAAACTTCTACTTTAAAAACCTTACTTGTTTTCATTATCAAGTACAGATTTTTCTTTTTTAAATTAATTTTACTAATCATGATGATATTCTGATTTCAGAGACATCAAAATATTAAAAAGGATGTATTAGAACGATTCCTGTATGTGGATTATTTATTTAAATATTTTTTTATCCTTTTTTAACTAATTTGATCATAGTTGTTCTTCATTTCCTTTTCATCCTTGAAAACTTCTGAAATTATTTTTTAATAACCACCAAATGGTGTCATAATGAACTTCTATCTTTTTTATAACATAGACTATTTTCCCTTTAATTATTCTTCTCCCTTACTTTTCCCCTTTTCAATGAGAAATTTGGAAAGGTTTTCTCCTGTTTTCTCCCTCATCACAATTCCAATATTTTGCTAAGATAAATCTGCACTTACTAGAATTTATCTTGATGTAGGCCTCTTCCATTTCAAAAGTTTTTCTTAAACTCATTTTATACATTTCCAGAAACTTTATACTTATTATTAAGTCATATATATTCATTGCTCACAACTTTTTCCTCTTCTGGAGATTCACACCTGTCTCAAGTTCCCTAAAGTGTGGCCTCATTTGCTATTCGATTAAAGTCAATTATCTGTCCTCAAATGAGTATTTAGTGGTATACTCTCAAAGTTCTTGAATATTTTTAAATAGACGATAGATTATAGATAGATGGGTAAATAGATGATAGATAATAGATAGAACCATAAATAATGATGGAATCATGGATGTACCTAGTGGCATAGATATATCAGTATTTATGTATTTATAAAAATTTGCCATTCATCAAAGATCAACCTTTTTTCAATTATATACTAAAATTTTTAGTTCAAAAGTCATAGATTTTAGGGGTACCTGGGTGGCTCAGTAGGTTAAGCATCTGACTCTTGGGTTCAGCTTAGGACATGATCTCATGGTTTGTGAGTTCGAGCCCCACATTGGGCTCTGCTCTGACAGTGCTGAGCCTGGTTGGGATTATATCTCCCTCTCTCTCTGCCCCTCTCTGCCTCTCTCTCTATCTCAAAATAAATAAATGAACTTAAAAAAATAAAAAATACACAATATGAATGGATAAAGAAATTGTGGTTTATATACACAAAAGAATACTACTTGGCAATGAGAAAGAATGAAATATGGCCTTTTGTAGCAACGTGGGTGGAACTGGAGAGTGTTATGCTAAGTGAAATAAGTCATACAGAGAAAGACAGACACCATATGTTTTCACTCTTATGTGGATCCTGAGAAACTTACCAGAAGACCATGGGGGAGGGGAGGAAAAGAAAAAAAGTTAGAGAGAGGGAGGGAGGCAAACCATAAGAGACTCTTAAAAACTTAGAATAAACTGAGGGTTGATGGGGGGTGGGAGGGAGGGGAAAGTGGGTGATGGGCATCGAGGAGGGCACCTGTTGGGATGAGCACTGGGTGTTGTATGGAAACCAATCTGACAATAAATTTCATAAAAATAAAAATAAAATAAAATAAATTGGTTTTTAAAAAGATAGAGTTTTCAGTTTTAACAGGTCTTTTCGTGCTGTTTCAGATATCCCAAGTGCTCTTCCTTTGTTTATTTATACCTCGTTCTTGTTTAGGACTTCCAGAAGTTCAATTTCACTAATTATGACGTGTGATTCTTCAACCTATTCCTCCTCTTGCCACACCGCGGACGGTTTGATGCCTCTTCACGCTCCGGATCTTTGGTTTTTCACTATCAGATCACATCATATGTAAGACAACATCCCAGGACATACTGTGCTGTCCATACTTAATCTATCTTCTCTTTACTCAATTATCATCAAGGGTTCCAAACAGGGAGCATTCCATCCCCACTCAGAGCCGCCATGCTGTACAAGCGCTAAATGGGACATTTGGGACAATATTTGTAAAGGGCTCATTCACCATGCCTGGCATAGAAATTACTGGGGCCAATGTTATCTCTCTCCCCATATTGTTTCCTCTGAAAAGATATTGATCAAAATATTTTATCTGTAGGCCATGAAATGCTTTACTCTGTGGAATGACTGGTCTAGATTTATGTTTTAAAAGGTTGCTCAAGTAGAAGTGTGAAGGGCGAGACTACGCCCAGGAGACACCACTCACTGAGGACAAAAGAAGGGAGATGGTTAGAGGAGAATGAGGCTGGAGACATAGAGGCCAAAATGGAAGCTACAACTGCATATTAAATGTTTTTGAAAAGGATGATAGAGATAATGAAAGTTAAATGTTTAAGTTGACAAGGAACAGAGCAGCCCGGCTGGATTCAAATCCAGGCTAGCTCCAAACCCTGTGCGACACGTGGTAAAATAGGGCAAAGAGAGAACGATTGACTGAGTGCCAGTGGTCAAAGACCAGTGACATGTGACGCAGAGGTTTCTAGTTTCGGGAGAGTTGGAAATAAGCCCTCAGGGCTTTGATTCTTAGAATCGTGATACATTCTCCTTCCTCTCCTATCTTGAGCTTATACTTCTCACAGTATGGACCCTCCGTATTTTCTCTGGACTGTAATAGCACTTCCTGTAAAATATATGTCATATTTCTTTTAAAATGCTCCGAATGAGTTCAACCTGGCCGAGTCCCTGCACGTGCTGGGGTTTGTGAGAACTTCATTGTCAGTCATTATTGGAACTCCCCCTCCCCCACTGCATCATGCAAGTCCGGGAAAGATAAAGGAACCTGTTTTCAAGTCCACAACGGACTCCTTTGGCCAGTCTTTGTTGCTGCCATCCTTAGCCATCAGTGGCCTTGAAGGCCACCATTGTACCCAAAGCAAAACCATGTAAGAGTAACAGGTGTGTATGTACCCATGCCACTATTCCCATACAAGTTTTTTTCTGGGTCCCTGAATTTGAGGGGGACCTAAATGTTCTTCCACCTGGGGAAACTCCAAGTACCATGTTCTTCTCTCTTTCAGGGAAACTTCTTTTCTTTAGCTCTCAGTCTTGGCCTCCCCATCAGCTCCCTTTCTCAGAGCATGTAGCTTAATTTTCCCACAGGCCTTGGGCCAACAGTTCAACACCATAGCCATCGAGACAGATCTAGCTCACTGATGTGCTTAGCTGGTCAGTAAAGTGCTGACCGATTCATGAGTATGAATTTCCAGTAATCACAAACGTGTATATTTCATATAAATATCTAGAGCCCATATTCACACCTGGAAAAAAACAGACTGGTATTTTTAATGGTCGTCATTCTTGTGTATGGGGTTTGCACATCCCGCACAGCCCCCCTTACTGCCCTGGCATGAGGATCAGTCAGTTCTCTTTCTCCTTTGACCCCTGAAGATATTCTGTGTATCTTCAGACCTGCAGTAACTCAGAGTAAGTGAAGCTCAGACTGTTGGGATGTAAAGCCCCTCACTCGTCTCTTAAGGAAATATCTCTCTGTTCTTTTCTAATAAGCCTGCAAGGAAAAAAATATAAACACATTTATTTTCTCATTCAGGTTATCCTGCCACATTAACTTCTTAGTGGAATTCTTCTGTTATGATGATGTTCTGTCATCTCAACCATAGATGTGTATATAGTGAGCTAGAGCAATGAAGGTGTTACTTATAAATATTACTTATGTGCTTTGAGAGAGAGAGTGTGTGTGTGAGTGGAGGAGGAACAGAGAGAGAGGGAGAGGGAGAATCCTAAGCACGCTCAGCTGTCAGCAGAGAGCCCGGTGCGGGGCTCAAACCTTCCAACCTGTAAGATCGTGACCTAAGCACAAATCAAGATTTGGACGCACCCATGCACCCCAGAACTTGTTACTTGTAACACCCCAGTGAGCACTACATCTCATAGGTCGGGAGAGCTGTCCATCAAGTTGGTTAGGAATTGCCACCAGGAAGACTGGGTAGACAGATGTGTGCTCATGGCAGTTAGATGATAATGTGATTAATTGTTTGGATTTAAATAGAATTATCGTTATTCAGGCAAAGCCGAAAGGTCCATATTACTGAGGAAATATTTTTCATGCAGCAGTCTCCTAACAGTTTCTAAACTGATCACACTGTTTCCAGTAGATCTTGAAAAACACACTTGAAATGTGTTTTCTGATAGGGAACTTCTATTTATAATTTAGTAATTGGCAAGAAGGAAAAAGAATGAAGAGGAATGAAGCAACAATGAAGAAGCTGCGATGTGAAGTGCTCTTGTCCTCTGTAGGGGCCAGGTGGCCCCGTTTCCTACAGCAGAGTAACTAATACTTTGTTATTTAACCCTGGTTTCTCATGTCTTAGAGCCCATTCTACTGAGCTTGTCCAGTTTTTACCAGGTAGTGCTTTGGAAGTGGAACCCAATAAAATTTCGATATAGATTTTTAAAAAATGTTTACTTATTTTTCATAGAGAGAGAGAGACAGAGCGCGAGCAGGAGAGGGGCAGAGAAAGGGAGACCCAGAATCCGAAGCAGGTTCCAGGCTCTGAGCTGTCAGCACAAATCCTGACATGGGGCTCGAACTCACCAACCGGGAGATCATGACCTGAGCCGAAGTTGGATGCTTAACCGACTAAGCCACCCCGGTGCCCATCAATATAGATGTTTTAAAAGATAGTAAGTATAGCAGTTCTAGCATTGACTTTATTCAAAGAAGTTTCAGGTTTCTCAACTCATTAGATCACAAAACAGCAACACTTGAAATAAGATAATTACTCCTGCCATGATTAACACTGCGTACGTTGGCTATTCTGAACTGATGTATGACAAACTCCTTGCAAATCAGAGAATTGTATTCACCCTCATGGTAACGCAATTATGATCTTAGTAGTCATTATAGAGAAAATATATAATAAGGAGTTATTATTAACATATGAATATTTAATGCTTTGTAATTTGCATTATATATGTAATGCATTTACATATGTAAATGCATAATTATGCATTACATCATTGGCCAAAATATGTTTGAAAATAAGTCGGCAGACACTCTTTGGTGTCAACATACACACTTTTAGGACTTTTGCAGTAACTTTGTGGCATCCTCCCCCTTCAGTCGTCATCCATAAATCACGAGTTGTTAGCTACTGATTTACACAAAGCACATTTCGAGGGTTGAGTTGCACAAATGAGTCCTATTACCCAAATCAGAGTATGAGTGTATGTGGGCGTAACCCTATTGCACCATGCACGACTCTAGAAGAACCCTTTAAGGAAGCTAGCCATTGCTCGTCAGTTCTGAGCAACTTTGGCAAACTGTCAGTAACCCACCAAGGCTCCCTTCTTGACATGTTTCCAATCTGAACAGATTGTGAGCAGAGTTGCTTTAATGCAGCCTGTCACAGGGCTCACGCCTGTAAATCAAAGATGCGTGGCGTGAGATCACATGTAGGGGAAAAATGACATACTTTGTGAAGGCGTGCTGGATAAAAATCTATCATCTCATCTGTTTTGCAGACCTACCACTGCCATTATGACGCATAGGTATTAAGCGCAGGACACAAACAAAAATAAAACGTTGCTGCTTCTGTTAGTGTCAGTGTCAAAAGCACATCTCTGAAGTCCTCTTGCCGTATCAAGGAGAAGCAGCGGCTGTCTTTTCAGAATATTCTTGCCAAACAAACTAATTAACACCAAAACTACCTCTATGTGTGTACTCTACTCTCTGATCTTCAGCCGAGTTATTTTTTTTCCTCTTTTTTAAAAAAATTGACCTACAGTTGACGCCCAGTGTTACATTAGTTTCGGGGGTACAACATAGTGATTCGGCAAGTCTGTGTTATGCTGTGCTCTCCACATAGCTACCATCTGTCACCATACAGCGTGATTACAGTCCCATTGACTGTGTTCTCTAGGCCGTATACCATGACTGACTCGTTCCGTAATCGGAAGCCTGTACCTCCCTCCATTTCGCCCATCACTCCCCCTTCCTCCCCTCTGGCAACCGCCAATGCATTCTCTCCATTTATGGATGCGTTTCTGTGTTTGTTTGTCCACTGTCCAAAATATCTGAAACATGTTGATTTTAGGATTTTAAAAGTAAATTTCACCCCCTTTAGTCCATATTTATAACTTTTCCTCATAGCTTGGAATTATTAGATTGTTGATCTAGACCTTGGGTAACAATCTTTAGTAACACACAGAAAGTATCTGGGTTTTTAAAACTTTACAAAGACTACTACTTTATTCTATTCAGCTACTTGATAATTAGATTCATTTTCATTTCCACCTAAAATCACTAGTTGGGTGTAGAGTTCTATGATCTTCAATACAGACATAGATTTGTGAAACAGCCACAACAGACAGGATTGGAATGATGCCATCACCACGTAAAACTTCATGGTGCTTTCCTCTTGTGGTCAAATCCTCCTACATCCCTAATCTTAGCAACTACTCACCTGTTCTCTATTTCTATAGCTTTGACATTTCCAGAATGTTATATAAATGGAATCCCACAGTAAGAGAACTTTCAAGACTGGATTTTTTCACTTAGCATATGCATTTAACATCCATTCGTGTTGCTGCATGCATCAATGGGTCACTCTTTTTCATTGCTGAGTAGTATTTCATTGCATTGATGTACCACACAGTTATTGATTTGCCCACTGAAGTGCGTTTTGGTTGTTTCTATTTTCAGCGATTACGAATAAGATGCTATAGATATTCACACACAATATTTAGCGTGGAGATTAATTTCTATTTGTCTAGAGTACCTAGGAATGAGATTGCTCTATGCTATGGTAGCACGTTTCACTTCCTATGAAACTGCCAAACTATTTTGCAGAGTGATGATAGCAATTTGCAAACTGACTAGCAAAGAATGAGACTTTCTGCTGCCCTGTATCCTTGCCATCATGTGGTATTGTCACGTTTTATTTTTCCTACCCATTTTAGTAAGTGCATAGAGGTATCCTCTTGTGGTTTTGATTTGCATTTCTGTAATGGCTAAAGGTGTTGAACATCTTTTGTGTGCTTCTTTTCCCTTCTGAATAGTTTCTTTTCTAAAGAGTCTGTTCTGACTTTTGCCCATTTATAAAGTGGGTTCTTTGCCTCTTTATTGTTGGGTTTTTGGAGCATGTTTAACGTATTATGGATATAAGTCTAATGTCAAATATTTAATTTTCGCAAATACTTTTTCCCAGTTGGTGGGAGGGTTGGTTTTTGGCTTTCACAACATAATCATAATTTTTCTAGCAAAGAAAAATTACTTTAATTTTAATGCAGTCCAATTTGTGTTTTTTTCTTTTATGGAATTAAGTATTATTTTTATGAATTTTTGCCCACCCTAAGTTTCCAAAGATTTTTCTCCCACGTGTTCTATGAATTTTGTATATCTCTTACATTTAAGTCAATCACTAGCTATCATTAAATTTTTATATACACTGTGAAGTAGAAGTCCATGTTTAAAATTTTGCATCTGAATATCCAACTGTTACTGTACCATTTGCTGAAAAAAACTTTCATATCTCTACTGATTTGCCTTTGAAGCTTTGTTAAAAAATCAGTTGACCGTATTTGCCTAAGTCTGTTTTTATAACTTCTATTCTACCCTATTGATCTTTGTGACTATTTTGTCATCAAGATAACCTCCTTGAGTACCAAAACTTTATAGTAACTCTTAAATTTTTGTTGTCAGAGTCCTCCAGTTTTTTTCTTTTTCAATTTGTTTTGAGTATTCCAGTATTTTTCTTTTTTTACTCTTCTTATAAATCATGAAGTCAGCTTGTCTATGTCTATAAAATTCCTACTAGAATTTTGACTTGGGATATATTAAATCTGTACTTAAATAGAGGAGATACTAACTATATTGACTATCCCAATAATGAACACAATATGTCTCTCTATTTATTTAGGTCTAAGATGATGACTTTTTTCATCAATGTTTTACACTATATAAGTCCCATACACATTTTGTTAGATTTAAATGTGTTTCTTTTGTTTATTTTTTGAAGGAAGGTACTTTTTCAAGGTTAGGTTTACAATTGTTTGTTTTTAGTTTATAGAAATATAGCTGATTTTTGTAACTTGACTTTGTATCTTGCAACTTTTCTAAACTCCCTTATTAGTTCAAAGAGCTTCTCTTTTTGTAGATTTGATGGTGTTTATTACACACAGTCTCATTGTTTGCAAATAGGAATTGCTTTATTTATTCATTTCTAATTTGCATGACAGTTATTTCTTTTCCATGCTTTATTTCATTGGCTAAAACTTATAGTAAGGTTTTGAATAAAAGTGGTGAAAGTGGACATTCTTGAGTTTTTCCTGATTCATGGGGGGAAGAATTCAGTTTTTCAAAATGGCCTAATGCTACCTGTAGATTTTTTATGGATGTCTTTATCACACTAAGAATGTCTCCTGTCATTCCTAGTTTGCTAACAGTTTGTATCATGAATTGATGTTTAATTTTGCCTGATATGTTTTCTACATGTATTGATATATTCATGTAATTTTCCCTTTAGGTCCTAAGCAGATTAGTAGAAGATGTAAAGAATCTCTTAAATGCACTTTGCAAATGTCAAATCTCTGTAAAATCTGATGGCCCAAAGCCAAAAGCAATCCAACAAATACATTTCTGTGTAGTTAAGATAATAAGGTTCATATGTGCAAGTCTTCTCATTATAAATTTAATACATATTTGGCATATACTATCTGTGATGGTTCTAATCTTCTGGGCTATCGGCCAAATCCTGTCCAAAATGTTTTTGGCTTGGTCTATAAGATATTTTTTTAAAAGTTGACTTAGAGTCCAGTATTTAAACTTCAGCAGGTTTCATTTCCTTTTCTGGATTGCTAGTTTCCCTTGGAAGCTCTCACAAAACTAGACCTCATTGCTGTGTGGCACCATCAGGTGGAGTTGAGTAGCAGCGATCCCTGTTTTACAAGAGTCATAAGGTCTATTTCACTATAGTACCCAGAATTCCCTGAGCTGTTTTGTTCATTTATGTTATCTGTCTTACAGCAATAGGCTATGGAGTTTGCAATTGCTGACCTAGAAAACTGGGTAGATCCCTTGTTAATGAGCATACTCTTATTAAAAAATTACCAGAATCTACATAATGAGATACTATTTTGTGCAATGGGATGTCCATTTTTTTAAAAAAATAATTAAGATATGCTATTGAAATGAACAATTCTAAATATTTTGGAAGCAAATAGAACTTGACATAGATAGTTGCTGTTATTATGGCCATGTGGATCAGAGTCTTAAAAATACTTGTATCTTTGAACAATTAATTCTATTTCTTGGGATTTACCTTAGGGCGATGATTATAGCCATGTGTAAAATTTTAGCAATGATTAAATTAATGATTGTCACCGGCACTTAGGAAAAAAAATGGGAAAATGATGAGTTACCAGGTTAGCAACATATCAATGACATAAAATCTTCCTACAAATTCCAGCCATTTTCAAATGCCCGGGAAATGGCCTTTATTGTGTCACCGAAGGCTTGCTATAAAACAAGACCAAAAAATAAAACCTCCTGAACATGCATATTCCTTGAATAAAACCAAATAAGCATGGAATGATGTAAAGAAGGTGAAAAACCTTCTTCCCATCAGATCACTCTCTGCCTGTAATTCAGATCACAGGGTCTGTGCTAACCAGAAAACTTGGCTCCTGCCTTCTTTTGAATGGAATCTATGTAGGGAACTAGCAAGAACTGAAGCCTTTTCATTTCTTCCTTCAAACCTATTCAGAGACAATAGATACAGAAGAAAACATGGTTGAATACATTTCAAAAGAAAAAGCATAAGGTGCATAATTGGAGATGGGACAGGCCTAGTGAGGAGTGCAGGCCTGTAGTTGTACATTAGTTATGTGCAATATTTCTATAGTGGGGAACTCTATATCCTACCTCCCAAGAATAATGGAAGAACCATACCATCGGAGCCAAAGAATCCAATGAAGTCCACCAGACCCAATCTGGATAAATGTCAACTACACACAAGAAATTGAGTTGGAGTTATAGGCATCAACTTCTCTTCTGTGTCTAGTCTTCAGAAGTCCAATCAGAATAATCCATAAGTCTTGTCTTTCAGAAAACCTCAGGCCCAGCTTCCTTTTTAGTCAAAGAAAACTAATCCAAACAGAAAAAGGTAACAGCATGAAGGCTATAAAAAAATTCCAAACCAGAAAGTAACAGAAAAGCATAGCCTTGAATATTCAAAAGAGGATAATTTTAGACATAATTTGCATAACATTTATGTTCAATAATTTTTTTTTTTAATTAACAAAAGTGTTTAGGTCTTGGAGGTTGTTTTCAAGATTTTCACGTTAGAGATAATCTATTGCTAAATGCTGACATTTTAATCTCGGTGTACTCTTTGACCCAAGAATTGAATAAAGGAAAATTCCTTTTTGTTAGAGTTTTGTGGCCTTTATTTGGTTGTATTAAGTGTTTTAGTTGTTTGCACTGCATTGTGGTCACATTGGAGTATCTGGAATATCAGTTTTCTTTATGTAATTTGAACTTTATTAATATATTGTTACCTGGTTCTTTTTGAAAATAGTCTACAGTTGTTTGAAAATAACACGCCTTTTTTGCTTAAATAAACCAAGTGATATTGCATTATTTAATCCTCTATACACGTTTTATATGTTCTTACTTATGTCAATAAGTTTGTCACAGAAAACATGTGAAAATGTCTACCTTAATATTCAGTCTTTTAATAGCATGTCTCCCCTAAATGCCATTTCACTAGGTATCTGTCTATTGAAAACCTAGTTTAAAATTATTTATCTGATAGTGGGGGAATTTAACTGCAGCAAATATATCTGTTGATCACTGATGTGTTTGTCTTACTTCGTTTCATTTAAATATCTTGTGTTTATTATACTTTCTTATATTCCCTTTCATTTACTTTTCCTATCTTATAATATTGATCAAGTTTTGTTTGCTTTTTATTCCAATGATATGTTACCAGTTAATTATTTTTAATTTCATAGCATATATTTTAACATACATTTATCTGAAGTCATAGATAAACATTATGTACATTCTTTCCCCCAATAAACAAGATCCCTGCTTCTGCCTTGAAAAATTTAGGCATTCGCCATTCTTCTTCTCTCTTCCTTCTTTTGCCTCCAAACTCCTACTATACTTGTCTTTGATATTTTATTTTTATTCTTAGATTTTATCATATGATAGTCATCTCTGTGTTTACCTATGTTTTTTAAGAGAATTAATTTGTTTTCCAGTCTATCTCATTACAAATGCAATTTCCATCAATTTCCAACTTGTTTTTTAAAATTTCCACAACCATGCTTTTTTTATTTCAAGGAGAATACTTTTTCTTTCTAGCGCAGTGACATATATATCGCTATATATATATATATCTATATATATATCTATATATATCTTCGCTTTAAAATTTTTCTTGTCAGGTTATTAAGGTTTAATTTACATAGTAAATTCCACCTCTTAGAAATACATAGTTGATCCATAACCACCACCACCATCATTTCCACCTCACCAAAAAGTTCCTTCATATCTACTTGCTGTCCAGTCTCTTCCCTCACCCCTGAGCCCAGGAACCAATCCAATTTCTCTTCCCGCAGCCTGGGGTTCCCAAAATGTCATATAAATTGAGTCAGACGGTGTATAGCCTATTGTGACAGGCTTTTTCACCTGTATAATGCTTTGAAGAATTATCCATATTGTTGTATGTGTTAGAAGCTCAGGTCATTCGTTGCTGAGTAGCATTCCATTGTATGGGGAAACCGCAATTTTTTAAACCCATTCCCAGGTTATAGGGCATTTAGATTTTGGCCCAGATTTTGACTATTACCTATAAAGCTGCTGGTCATGTGCTGATCTTGTGTAAACATAGGGTTTCATTTATCTTGACTAAATACCTGAGGGGGATTGCTGGTCTCTGTGGGAAGTGTATGATTAACTTTGTAAGAAACATGGCTGCTGGTATTTTGCATTTCTCCCGGAAATCTAACCGATTTCAGGTTACTCTGCCTATTCATTAGGACTTGGATTGTCAGGCTTTTTTTTTTTTCACTTTTAGCCATTGCAATGGATGATTAGGAATATGTGATTGTGTTTATAATTTGCATTTCTTTAACGCTTATTTTTATTTTTGAGACAGAGAAAGACAGAGCATGAATGGGGGAGGGTCAGAGAGAGAAGGAGACACAGAATCCGAAGCAGGCTTCAGGCTCCAAGCTGTCGGCACAGAGCCTGAAGTGGGGCTCGAACTCACGGACCGCGAGACCATGACCTGAGCCGAAGTCGGACGCTCAACCGACAGACCCACCCAGGCGCCCCTACATTTTAAAAATAACTAATAAACAATGTTGAGCATCTTTTCATGTGTCTATGTGCTATTCATGAAACTGCTTTGGCCATGTGTCCTTGTGAAAGTCCAATAGAAATCCAATCACTCCATCCCATTTGTTGAAAACACTATCATTTTAATATTGAATAGCCATTGCATCCTTGTAAAAATCAATTGATGATACTTCTGTAGGTCCATTAGTGGATCTTCCCATCTGTTATAATGTTCTATCTAACCATCCTATTCAAAACCTTACTGTTTTGATTACTGTAGCTTTGGGGGGACCATACTTTCTGGTTTCTTGGTATGCTTAATGAGTTTTCAGTGACAGCTAGATATTTAAATATTATAATGGGATAACTCTGGAAATCAGATTCTCCCCATTCCCAAGATTTGTTGTTCTTGTTTGTTGCAAGCTATAGTTATTCTTTGTTTTGTTACTTTTCGGAACTAGTTTTGCAGGTTTTTCTCCAGCTTGCGCATGGTCACTGTATTCTTTTTTTCCTTTAGCGTGTTTTCAGCTAATGTTCTGACCCAGATTTCCTCAAATGCTAGCAGCTAAAACACGCGTGCACATGCTCACACAAAGAAACGAGCAAACAAAAACAAAAAGTCTCCCAGTCTTTGCTGATTGGCTTTGAGCTAGACCACTGTTTTGACACTTAGCCCAAACATTTATAATTCCAACTTAGTCTTTTTGCACTGACCCAAGAGATCAGCCAGAAATGAAAGCTTATAGTCTTCTTAGGTCTTTTCTGAGAATGTGTCCTGCCCTGTATAAGTGTGTGTGTGGCATACACAGAGAATGAATGCCTTAATTTCCCAAAGAAACTATATCCCCAGCTTTTCTTCCTATCTTTGGCTGATCCACTGTGTTTAAAAAATTTGGTGTTTTACATTTAATTTTTTTTAACATTTATTCATTTTTTGAGAGACAGAGAGAGACACAGAGTATGAGTGGGGAGGGGCAGAGAGAGAGAGGGAGACAGAGAATCCAAAGCAGGCTTCAGGCTCTGAGCTGTCAGACAGATCCCAACGTGGGGCTTGAATTCACGACCCACAAGATCACGACCTGAGCCAAAGTTGGATGCTCAACCGATGGAGACACCCAGGTGCCGCATGGTCTTTTATATTTTATTCATGCTTGAAATTCTCTGAAATTCTTTATCTATCTATATATCTATCTATAATGTTTATTTATTTATTTTCAAGAGAGAGAGAGAGAGGCAGAGAGAGAGAGAGGGAGATAGAGAATCCCAAGCAGGCTCCACATTGTCAATGCAGAGCCCCCCAAGGGGCTCGAACTCACAAACCATGAGATCATGACCTGAGCTGAAATCAAGAGTTGGAGGCTTAACTGACTGAGCCACCCAGGCGCCCCCTCTCTGAAATTCTTGAATCTGTGGTTTGTCTTTCTTAATTTTGAAAATCTTAGCCATATTCTCTTCAAATATATCTTTCTCTTTTCTTTCTGGAATTTCGGTTATACCTGTGTTAGAGCACTTTATATTTTCCCACAGCTCTTGGGTTCTCTATTCTAGTTTTTCACACTTTATCTCTTTGTATTTCAGTAAAGATAATTTCTATTAAAGTTAGATTTATTTCCAAGGAAATATGGTTGTAGGAATCCACTGAAAGTAGAAACCATCCAGGAAGGATCACCATCTGAGCCCTAATCTTAGAGAGGTACCACTGCTACAGAATCAATGTGCCAAAGCAGGGAGAAACAAGTAAAAAATTGTCTCATCCACTCTGTCCTCTTGACCTTTAATCTCCTGTCATTTCCTGCTAGTGGCTAACTCCAACTAAAGCCTTATGAAAAAGATGACTGAGTAATGCATGTTGGGGTCATGCTCCAAGGATTTGGAACACCATAGAAAATGGCAGGCAATGGATGGAGGAGAGACTACAATTGCCATCATTCCTGTTAATCTGAAAATGTGAAATAATGTATCATCATGGTTTAATTTGTATGACTTCTATTATGCAGGAGGTTGGCTTCCTATAATACCTTTACGGCCATATCTACTTACTTTCCTGAGGCTATTCTCTGCCAAGATTTTCCTTGTAGCCAAAACAATATCCTATCTGTATAAAAGTATCCATGATTACCTAGGAAAAATCCTTTAATAACTATTTTCACGTAAAATGGGTAGATTAGATATAGAGAAAATAAAAGGGATACACACATACACACATTTTTCTAAGGTCACTGTATCAAATGTCCATGCCCTGGGTGGCTTAAAGCAACAGAAATGTATTCTGTCCTGGAGCACCTGGGTGGCTCAGTTCGTTAAGCATCCGACTTGGGCTCAGGTCATGATCTGGTTCGTGAGTTCAAGCCCCCAAGTCCAGCTCTGTGCTGACAGCTGGGAGCCTGGAGCCTGCTTCGGATTCCGTGTCTCCCTCTCTCTCTGCTCCTCTCCGGCTCGAACTGTCTCCCTCAAAAAGAAATAGACAGAAATGTATTCTGTCCTGGTTACCAGTAATCACTGACATTGCTAGCTCCCAACTCCAGTCCCTGCCTTCATCTTCACATGGCTTCATCCTCTGTGTCCGGGTCTTCTCTGTTCCTGTCTTTCTCAAATCTCCCTCTACCTTTGTCTTGCAAGGACACTGGTCATGGAATCTGGGGCCCACCTGAACCATCCAGGCTGACTTCATCTCAAGACCTTTAATTTAATTACATCTGCAAAGATCCTTTTTCTAAAGAAAGCAACATTAGCAGGTATGCGGTATGAATATCTTCTTGGAGCCTTTTTTCAGCCTGTCGTTTATCACACATACACCTCAAATAGGTCTCTTATTAATAATGCTAGGCAGATCTTCTATTCCTAGCCATATTTTTGTCCACTTGATGTCTCATAGCATGAGATAGGTGAATTAAAATGGTATGTTTTACTATTTTGCTCTTTATCCTCGAGTCTCCTATAATTTCTGCTTTATGAACATTGCCACTAAGTTATTTGGTGCATAAAAATTTATAATTATATCTTTATTATGGATTGCACATTTTGTTGCTATAAAATGTCCTTATGATTTCATGCAGTGTTCCCTTGTCTTACAGTGATATTGTGACTCCCGGCTTTATTATTTGAATTTAGCTGGTTTATCATTGCCCCGTCTTTAACTTTCAGTTATTTTGAATCACTTTGTTTTAGAAGTGTTTTCCTTTTTAAACGTATAGCACATAGGTGTATACTCTGAGCAGCACGAAACATTTTTCAACAGGCGAGTTTGGGCGATTTCATTTATTTACATGACAGGTAAATTTGATTATAATTCTAATATAGTATGCTATATCTTTTTTTTTTTTTAAAGTATCAGGCACCTCTCACCCTCATACCTTTAAACTCACCTGCCTCTTGCGCTGGCTAACGCTGCACCTGGGCTCTCCAGAAGACTGGATGTTGGCACAAGCCCACAGACCTCAGTGCACCTCCAACTCCGAGCCAGTTGCCTGTTACCGCAAAGTCTCACTGCTAATTGTGCCGCTGGAAATGTACGTGTAAGAAACCTGGAGCCATGTGGTTTTTGTTGATTTTTTTTTTTTTTAATATTTCTCAGTTTTCACAGTTGTCTTGTCAAACGCAATTACACCCAGTACTTAATCTGTCCATTTTACCCAGCGTCTTTTTACCGGTGCAACTGCTGGAGGTGAGGACGTTATTACGCTGGGACCACCTCTTACCTTCTTTTCCATTTTTCTTCATGTTTTTCATTGACTCTTTTCTAGGAAGTCAAAATACAGTATGCCTATTTCCTGTTTTGTCACCATAATCTTTCCCTTCGTTTTCGTCTTTCTTCTACATTTATGTAGATTCATTGCTCACTGCCAAGCCTCTCTCTTTAATTGTTCGGTCGTCTTTAGTTCGACTGGAGGTTGCCCTCTATTAGATTCCTCAGAAGGGGATCAGGGAAACACATTTCTTTTAGGTGGATGTTCATAACTCTACACAGTTATATTTGTACACAGTATATTTGTGTTACATAACTCTACACAGTAGATTTGTATTACAAATATCATGCTTTTCCCTGAGGATTGTACATATTTTGCTCCAATATATTTCTTTGAAAGTCTGTACAGTTTTTTCCCCTTATAAGTGACTTATTCCTTTTGCCTAAATGCTTAAATGACTCACTTAAAATTTTTGGTGGCTAGGAGTGCCTGGGTGGCTCAGTCGATTAGGCATCCGACTTTGGCTCAGGTCATGATCTCACCGCTCATGAGTTTAAGCCCCGCATCAGGCTCTGGGCTGACAGCTCAGAGCCTGGAGCCTGTTTCGGATTCTGTGTCATTCTCTCTCTCTCTCTCTGCCCCGCCCCTGCTCACGCTCTAGCTCTCTCTCCTTCAAAAATAAACATTAAAAAGTATTTAAAAATTATTGATGGCTAGAAATTGTTCCCCTAAAGAGGTGTTTTCCCCCCAATTTAAGAAACTTTTTCTTCAATTGTATGTTTAAAAATCAGGCTGTGCTTTTCCGTGGAGTCCAGCTCTGCTACACTACCTCTCCTTTGCTCTCTGTTTCTATAATTATCCCTTTAACTCAGATTAACTCAGTGATTTTTCTCCCTTGAGTTCTTTCGGTTGATCGTCCATGTTTCTTTACATGTAAATTCCCCGCCCACCCCCTCCCCGCAATGTATTTCCTGACCTCTTCCAGCTAGCATTTTTCTCTGCCATTTGTTTGGTTCCACTCTTTCCTCTTTGAGCTCTTGTAAAAAATTTTTATGCTTTTACTTCATAGAGGCCGTTGACTCACTAAGAGTTTTGTGGTGTTGTTTTCATTCACTGAGAAATGTTAGGTCACAAATTTCTTCTTCGTGACAACATGTTCTTTTTTTTTTTTCTGGTATTTTTCTCTGTTCACTGGAACATGTCCTGTGCTGCTTTATTTTTGATTCCCCATCTTGGAAGGAGAAGAGTTATTTCTGAACCACCTATTTATAGGAGTTTCTGGGGAAAAGGTCTATGGTCCCACGCTGGCAGCAGTTTTCCTTAAGATGCAGGATTTAGTGATGCATTCTTTCAACTTTCCCTTTTCCCCATGCAGCAGAGATATGAAGCCTTAGAACTGTCCACATAACAAAGTCGCCTGATCCCCCGCGTCACATTCATTGGCTGCTTCCGGAAAATGTGGCTTAACTGCGTTAGAGTTCACGCACGTCTCGATTGTTGGGAACCCCTCAACAAGGTATGGCAATTCTGGCTGTTTGTTTATTTCTCCCATCACGGCTTAGGAACACTTCTGTACAGATTGTGTTCTGGTAAAATAAAGATGTGATTCTAGTCTAGAGAATTAAGTGGACTGATGCGTCTTATTCAGGAGGAGGATAGTGATATGGCATTCTTTAAAAAAAAATGTATAAAAGGGGCCCCTGCGTGGCTCACTGGGTTGAGCTTCTGACTTCAGCTCAGGTCGTGATCTCACAGTTGTGGGTTCGAGCCCTGCGTTGGGCTCTGCACTGACAGCTCGGAGCCTGGAGCCTGCTTCAGAGTCTGTGTCTCCCTCTCTCTCTGTCCCTCCCCTGCTCATGCTCTGTCTCTCTCTCTCTCTCAAAAATAAATAAACAGAAAAAAATGTATAAAAAATTGTATTAAATATAATTCTTCAATTGTAAGTGACAAAAGAATAACCGTTGAATTATAATTGTTCCAACAGAAATAAGATAGATTTTAAAGAAATTGCTAAAAATATGTAATAAATGAATTGATTTGAACTTGACAAATTTTGACAGTTATAAGGAGAAATGTACATTATATTCACATGCTTCTTCATTGCTGTTTCAGAAACTTGGAAAGAAAGTACAAAATCAGAAAAATATAGTGTTAGGGCTAACAACACAGTGAGGCAGAATTCGACTGTATTTCTTTATATCACAATTTACATTTAGAAAGTAAAACAAAACCCATATTATTTATAACAGCATTTAAGCCATCAATTATATAGAAATAAATGTAACAAAAGATGAGAACTCTGTTGAAAAACATAAAACTTCACTAAGAAACACATAAGTGGAAAGTATGCCACATTCATGGAGATAAGACTAAAATATTATAAATATACTAAATCTGTGTCAAATTTATTTCAATATTCAATGACATCATTTTTTTTTCCTCTTGTGGAACTTGAGACAGTAAGTTCTAAGTAAAAATGGAAAAATAATAGTAACATTTTTGAAGCTGGGAAGACTGAGTCTCAAGACATTCTGACATATTTATTATAAAGCTCTAATCATTGAGAGCTCATGTAACTGATGCAGGAATAGAAAATAGCAAAAAGCATAAAAGGAGCAAGAAAAAGACACACACATGAGGAACTTCGATATATGACCAAGGGACAAGGTAGATGAATGGAGAATGTGAATATTCCAAAAACGGCACCTAGTAATCGAGTGCCATTGCAACAGAATTAAACCGGTTTCCTGTTTCAAACATTACAAAGAAAAAGCTTATACTGCATAAAGTTTAATTATGGAAAAAAGTATGAAGATTTTAGAAGACACTATAGAATTATATACTTAAGTTTGCCTGGGTGGCTCAGTCGGTTAAGCATCTGACTTCAGCTCAAGGTCATGATCTCAAGGTTCATAAGTTTGAGCCCCCACATCTGGCTCTGTTTTGGATTCTGTGTCTCCCTCTCTCTCTGCCCCTCCCCCACTCGTGCTGTATCTCAGTCTTTCTCTCTCTCTCTCAAAAATAAACTTTAAAAAAAAGTTAAACAAACATAAAAGATGAATTATACATTCAAGATTTCAAGGTAGTAAATGATTTCCTAAACGAGACACAAATTAAGGGAAAACTTATAAATCTAGGTATGGCAAGTTGTCATTTAATCAAAGAGAGCGAAGGAGGAGTGCAAAAACAAGTGACAGTATACAAGACATTTAAATAAAGGATTAGGATAAATACAATAAGACTCCTTCAAATAAAAAAAGAAAACAATTGACAATGCAGTTTTGAAAAAGAAAAAGACTTTCGTAAATGTTGATTTCCGAGTTGGCAGTAAGAACATGAAAAATAGCTGGGGCACCAGGGTGGCTCTGTCGGTTGAGCATCCAACTGGCTCAGGTCATGATCTCATGGTTCCTGAGATCGAGCCCTGCGTTGGGCTCTGTTCTGACAGCACGGAGCCTGCTTGGGATTCTGTCTCTCCCTCTTTCTCTGTCCCTCCCCCCCACTCGCATGCACACACTCTCTCTCTCACAATAAGTAAATAAACATTTGTTAAAAAAGAATATTTAAAAAAGCTTAATATTATGGCTCATATAATTGCAAATTAAAATCATGATAAGCTAGTGTATACTACTTATCAAACCAAAATTTGGCGTTGAATTACGGAGCAATCAAGCTTTCCTCCACTACTGTGGCAATGCACATTGGCACAGCGTTTTAGAAAATAGTGTGTGTCGCCTACCGAAATTGAAAACTATTCGTATATATATATAACCCAGAGAATTCGCTTCCAGACATGAGTTCAGGGAGACTTGCACATGAACTTGTACGTGAACACATATCCATGAACGTCCATAGCATCCCTGTCAACAGAACTGAGTGTAGCCAAATAAGTAATAAACTGTGACATAGTCATGACACAAAATTCCAAAGCAGACAAATCTAAATTTCTGTTGTTTACAGGTACATAATTGTATGGGAAAATTATAAAGAAAAGCTGGGAGCTGATTACCATGAAAGTTAATATGGTGGCTACATTTAGACCCAGAGGGGGTTGTTTGAAACACAGTGGAAGTTATTTTAGAGGAGGGACATGAGGACATTTTCTTGAGTGTGAGCTGTGTCCTATGTCTTGTTCATTGCAGTTTGCTCATCTATCCTGTTACTTTGCCCATGTGTTTTATTTACTGTTGATAGTGTATGTTATATTTTATGAGAATGAAGAAACAAAATATTCACAATGCCAGTTAAAAAGACATGTCATTGAGGAATAACTCTGAAGTCATACATGAATTTATGGAGCCGAATATAAACTTGACTTCTCTTTAATGTCCTTCGGTGAGGGAAGAACACCAGTTAACAGACTGCAACACGCAATGCAGAAAAAGTTTACTTGTCCCACACATAACCTTTAAATGCAGAGTAATTCTAACCACAATCTCAAGAGGCTTTGCCAGGGGGGTTGACAAACAGGTTCTGAAGTTTATTTATAAAAATGAAATTTGGGGGGCGCCTGGGTGGTGCAGTCGGTTAAGCGTCCGACTTCAGCCAGGTCACGATCTCGCGGTCCGTGAGTTCGAGCCCCGCGTCAGGCTCTGGGCTGACGGCTCGGAGCCTGGAGCCTGCTTCAGATTCTGTGTCTCCCTCTCTCTCTGCCCCTCCCCCGTTCATGCTCTGTCTCTCTCTGTCCCAAAAATAAAAATAAAAAACGTTGAAAAAAAAAATTAAAAAAAAAAAATGAAATTTGGGGCCGCCTGGGTGGCTCAGTTGGTTAAGCATCTGACTCTTGACTTTGGCTCCGGTCATGAGGACCTCATGCGTGAGTTCAAGCCCAGAGTTGGCTCTGTGCTGACTGATTCTTTCTCTCTCCCTCCCTCCCTCTCTGCCCCTCCCCTGCTCATGCTCTCTCTCTCTCTCTAAGTAAATAAACAATAAAAGAATATATAAAATTTTAAGTGTAGCCAAAATCATTCTGAAAAAAGAACAAACACCTTTTGGTACTAAAAATGTTACTTCCGTGAGGAACCATTTTTGTTACCTTAAAATGAAGTCAGAACCACTTCAGGTCCTTTACAGCTCACAGAATGTGAGGATACTTTCAATTTCTTTCTCCAAAAGGCCTTTAAAGAGGAAAATACAAAACTTCTTTTAGCATCCCATTTGAACTGGTATTGACTTTCCATTTCGGAAGTTATTTTTGTGGCCCAAACGAAATTTCTTGCCCTCACGCTTGTGTCTTATGTTGTCTTCATTCTCTGTGCTTCAAGGCTTCCAATCTTTAAAGATTCTTCCTAAGTTCTCATTATTTTTCCCCCTCCCAATGGGGAGAAAAAAATAGCAGCTCCAAGACTTTCCCTGATTTTCATACTTCCTGTGTTCTCCAAAATTTTCTTTCTTTTCGTTATGTTTCTCTTCAACTTGCCTGGGGCAGGAGGGATGTGAGAGGGTGGAGCCTAGGTAGAGGGCAGAAGATATTCACCAGTTACGGGGGACATTTTGTTCTGTGGAGTATATGCTCGCTGTTACTGGTCCTGCAGGTTTAACCAATATTATAAATAGGAAGGAGTGTTGTAATAAACAATAATCGTTTTTTTTTTCCAAGTTTGCTAAACCCAAGCCAATGGCGTATTTATCTAACAGAATGTATGAGTAGCACTGTATAATTTTCTGTTTATTTTCACATACATTATTTCATTGTATTCGCTAAATGGTTTTTTGAGTTGATGACTGGTATTATTACTCCCTCGGATGAGGGCACTCAGCGTGTTGACCTGATTTGCCCAAGGTCACCCGAGGACAGCAGGACAAGCTCTAAAGCCAAGTCTTCTTTTAAGTGATATTCTTTCTTTTTCACATACTCAAGTACTCATTTGATATATCCAAACTCCAGCATCACAAACTAATTTGGATAACCTCCTAGCATTTACATAATGTATTCCATTTTGGGGTTATCGGGCGATTTCTCCTGCGGAAGAACATCTGCCTGCTATCGTCATTCGTAACAAATAGAACGGTGCCCCCTCACTCCACCCCACCCCACCCCCATCAAGATATTCGCATCCTAGTTCCTCCAAGCTGGTGAATGTGCTACATCCCCTGGTAAGAGAGAAGTGGCAGATAGAATGATGGTTTCCAAACAACTGATCTTAAAATAAGATTGCTCTGGATTATCTGGTGAAGCCAAGGGAATCACAAAGGTCCTTGAAATGTGGACGAAGTGTCAGAAAAGGCTGTGCCAATGTGACGTGATGGCAGAACAAATCAGCCATTGCTTGCTTTGAAGATGGAAGGGCCATGAGGCAAGGAAAGCAGGAGGCCTTAAAATACTAGAAAAGGCAAGAAAACGGATTCTCCCTGAGAGGCTTGTTTCCCCGATGCCCAAAGTTGGGATCTTCTCCAATACCAATTCTCTAGTTCTCCAACACTGAGTGGGTGTCCAGCATTTCAATCCAATTCTGACACTAAGTCCCAGGGTTAGCATATACCCCCCAGATTAAGGGCTCAGTCCCACCGGGCTGCCCCCACTTCAGACACCAGCCACAAATGCGGGGTCCAGGGCACTCACATTTCTGCCTGTAAATGCACGGGTTCCCACAACTCCTCCCCAGGTTCAGTAACTTGCTAGACCTACTCAGGAAACTCGGGAAAACAGTTTACTTACCATAGCCCTACCATAAAGGATACAACTCAAGAACAGCCAAATGAAAGAGACGCAAAGGGTAAGGGCTGGGGATGGGGTAGGGGTACATGCAGAGCTTTCTTCCTCCCCAAACCTTGATCCGTTCGCCAACCCAGGAACTCTCCAAAGTCCATTGTTTAGGGGCTTTTAACGGAACTTTCTTACGTAGGCATGCTTGATTAAATCACGGGCCAACAGCAATTGAACTCAATCTCCAGCCCTTCTCTCCTCCTGGGAGGTCAGTGGTGGGGTGAAGTCAAAACTCCCAAGGCTCTAACCAGGGTTTGGACTTTGTGCTGACCAGCCTCCATCCAGAAGCTGCGTAGGAATGTCCCGCCCAACAGTCATCTAATTAGCATACCAAAGACGGTCATCACTCCAGAGTCCGAGCATTTTAAAAGCTCTGTGCCAGGAACCAGAAACAAAGACTAAATATTTTTTATTATCTCACACGCCCCCAGAACCTCCAAAAAGGAGCACAGCTCTACCAACACACCTTGATTTTAGTCCATTGGGACCCAGTTTGGACTTCTGACCTCCAGACCAATTTGCATTGTTTTAAGTCACTAAATTTGTGATGATTTGTTAGAGCCATCTGAGACTAATACACCCTTTTATAAACATTTGCAGCAAATTATCACACTCCTGTAGCAAGGCAGGATTTCAAATATTGAAAACATGGGAAGAGCTTTGGTTTTTGTTTGTTTGGTTGCTTTTTTGGTTGTTGTATTTATCAAAGATTTTCACAGTAAAATTTTTCCTCTTGTATAGCTGTTTATATCAATGCAATGCAAACTGACAGGATACTGACATTTGAAGGAAAATACACTATTTTCAGATCAGATATCAGCTGTCAACTTGGATAGAGTGTATTGTTTCTGATATTTTACAGCCCAGTTCACAAAAATTTTACATGCTTACAATTCAGTTCTGGTGTGAAAAATTTGTTGAAATATGTTGCATATGGAGTGGACAGTAAGAGACTTCGTGGGCACAGCCTGAATAGATTACATTGGGTCTAAATAGGAAGGGACACATGTAAATAAGAAATAAAAATGAGGGAATGAAAAAATACTCAATGAAGCAAATGAAATTAGTAAATAAGTTACGCCACTAACACTCAAACACACAAAATGAATAAGTATTTGGATAGTTTACTCACAATTCAGAATTCAATGTACTTTCTTTAGCTGAGGCTGAATTTATATAGTAGCCAGAAATCAGGATACTAAATATTAATTAAGCCCTATTTTCTGTTGACTGAATTAGAACATTGTGATGTAACTATGAGAATCTTTGAACTGTAGTTATATGGGAAGAAATCCTCTCGATATTAATATGCATGTAGAGACCGATCATCACGTTTGTTACAACTTACTTTTAAAGTACTTTTATATGACTTTTCAAGATGAAAGTACATGAAAATGCAAAGTATCAGATTATTGTGTTGATGAAGGGACATGATGAATTAGCATTTCCTTTTTACTCTAAAGAAAATGGAGCCCCAGAGAACTTAAGTGCACACAACAAAGTGTTAAGTTGTGCTTTAAAACAATCGCATTAGGGGTATCTGGGTGGCTAGGTCAATTGAGCGTCCGGCCTCGGCTCAGGTTATGATCTCACAGTTCCCGGGTTATAGCCCCGCATGGGGCTCTGTGCTGACAGCTCAGAGCCTGGAGTTGCTTCAGATTCTGTGACTCCCTCTCACTCTGCCCCTCCTCTCTCAAAAATAAACATTAAAAAATATATTACAAAAATACAATCACATTAAAAAAATTAGAATTGTTAATCTGATCTAAAGAACCATGGTTTTTGAAAGAGAATAAAATAATTAGGCTTGAATTATTTTGAATTATTTTGCATCATTTTTCAAAGCAAACGTGACATTGAACTTTCCTTGTAAAGCATAATTTATTATTTTTGTTAATATAGCTATTATTATTTATAAGTATTGAAAATAATTTCTAAATTATTACAAATATAGAATTAACATGTTTTTGAAACCACTTTAGGATTTACATGGTTTTTACCTATATTACCTTATTTAATCTTTACAGTTATTATTTAAGATAACGGCGAATAGGTTTTTTAGTGACTTTTTTTAAACTAGGAAATAAATGTTTGAGCTCTGATTTACCCTTTGCCATTTCTTTCTTTTTTTTTTTTTTAAGTGTATTTATTTATTTTTGAGAGAGAGAAAGAGCATGAGCAGGGGAGGAGCAGAGAGAGAGAGGAAGAGAATCTCAAGCAGGCTTCACACTGTAAGTATGGAGCCCAATGCAGGGCTGGAACCCATGAACCGTGGGATCATGACCTGAGCCAAAACCAAGAGTTGTACCCTTAACTGACTGAGCCACCCCGGCACCCCTACTCTTTTCCATTTCAAATTCAGATGCTTCCCTCAGGGCCAGGGACATCGAGAATATCCCAAGAATGGGTTTTTAACCTATCTTCGCCTTACAATTTCTGTATTTTTTTCATAATAAATCAAAATAATGTTACAAATTACCTAATTAACAGATTCAAATTATACCGAAACCTAACTGCAAGCTAGGCAATATTAGTCACAGTTTCACATCTTCTTTGATAAAGGCTTAGCCAGGTCTTAGTATGTGGTTCATATTTTGTGCCTTACACACATGTCCCCCATATCACTGTGAACGAGAGGTTGGCTTAGTAAGCAGTGTCAGCCAGGAGAAAGAACTGCTTTCTCGTAACCCATCTTCCCAGATAGGGCGCCATTTTGCAATTTATAAAAGTGTCACATGGGCACTGGTTTAGGGCAACAAAAATCGCTTGCTAACTTAATTTTTTTAACCTTATTAATCAAAAAATCATAGTTACCAGATTTATCTCTTGTCTGTACTAGAAACATGGGAACTATATAGTTTTATATCTATATCATTAAAATTATTTTCTTTCAGACATGAAGATATTTGTGACCCTTCCTGAAATATTCCAAGATGATTGGCTCAAAAATTTCTTTTTGAATGATTTGGTACAAAGATTACATTTTCTACAACATTATAAGAAAACGAGCCCAAAGGAGGACCAAAATGGACAGACACCCCCTCAAATGCTCTCCCCTTTTCTGAGTGTCATAAAGAATAAATGAGGCCACAACCTGACATTTGGAAGGTCAGCAATATGAGTTTACAGAAACTCACATAACCATATCAGCTCCATTGATTATAAGCTGGAGTTCTTTAATTCTAAAGATGGGTCTGTAACATTCTTCCTTCCCCATTTGATAACCTTTCTCCAATTTCCCATTCTCGTGTCACTCTCTAGGCTCAAGGCATCAGTATCATTGCAACATCCCCTAACTATCCTGTATGTGATCAATTGATTGCGTGAACATTTATACAAGTCTTAATACGGGCCACACACTGTTCTAATTGTTTTACAAGTACTAACTTATTTAATCCTCCGCAAGAGAATACCATTATTATTCCCATTTTACTGATGAAGATACTGAGTATAGAAAGTAACTTCGTCAAGATACCACAGCTAGTGAAGTATCAGAATCAGGCTTCAACCTGGCTAGTCTAGCTAGAGTCTTTACTATTAACTACTACTTGTTTTAATTCCAGCCTTCCTTTCCCTTCTCACCTCCCCCCGGCCCCTCATCCAATCCACTTCCTATACTATACCAGGTTAATCTCTATCGGGGACATTTTGACCATGGATTTATTAAACACACCCTTGTATTTCTGCTTGTGCCTGTACAAGTCACTAAAGGCTCAAGATACCCTCTGAGTCTTCCAGAAACTCATAGCTTAGTGGAAGAGACTGACATCTTGATGAATGGTAGCATGCATGTTACACATTTGATATGCCTGAATCCCATTAGTCTATTTCCTTTAGATTTTTGACTCATGGCGTATACATGAAACAATGGCAAGGGAAATGAAAAATGAGACACCATTTTATTAATCCAGGCAAGCACTTCATAACCCCAAAGATGTAGGGATGTTTGTAAACTGGGTTGCCATAAGCAGCCAAAGCCTGAGGCATCCTTCACATAGATTTTGTCCATCACAGTATGACGCCTCCCTGGCAGATTATATGACTGGCCTCGGGTATCCACATCTACAAACATTGTAGGCCTGCTTCATAGATGTGAGGCTTGAGGAATTGAGGTTGAACAGTGAACATGTGTCACTTCCCAATGTGTTTACCGTTGGGAGGTAGCTCAGTGTCAGACTTTGACCAAGCTGACCAGCCAGACCTTCTCTTTGGGAATGGGCTGGAAACACTGTACATGTCCTATTGATTCTGTGTATGTTGAAAGGAGCAGAGGTTTTCTCCCTTCCCAGAGTGGGAGGAAAGAGAATATGGGCTCTCTCCAGCGGTGGAGTAAGACACACAACCCCAAAGGCGCACTGAATGTAAAACCACCTGACTCTGACCGGGAAAATCAGACACTTCCCCAAAGAGCAGTCTTTTGGACTAAGACTTGATGTAAACTTAATAAATTTAAGAAATAAGCATAAATGTTTATCGAGAAGACGAGAGAAGAAAAACGTATTTCCAGCAAAAGGAAGGACAGGAGCAAAGCTACCCAAGTGGAAAAGAATATGGAGGTCCAAGAAGATGCCATGGCTAAAAAGGGCTGTATTTGCAGGGTAAGATGAGACCAACGGTTGGGGAGGGGGGGAGGGAGGGGGTCAGCATGCGAATGAATTTGAAAAATGGATTAGGGGTCTGGACTGAATCCTACGAGTAGTATTCAAGGTATGTACCATGAATTTCTGAAGTTCTGTGGGGTTTTTGCGGTTCCGCAAACACTTCATTCGATACCCTTTAAATTGCATTTTTAAACGGTTCTTAAAACATGTGACCAAAAATAATATATTCTAAAACTTAGCCCCCTGAGGATTATCAATATAATAACTATAACCAAGTTATCTCATTATGGGGTATATATTTCAGTCTTTCTGTGCAATTATTATAACTTCTGATGAAAACAATTGATTAGGAAGTTTGCTGAGTTGTCCCAAGCATGTCTAGTTAATTGATATTAGGGAATGCTAAGGCATGTTAAAGCTAGTTTTAGAACCTATGGTAAGAGGTGTTTTTATTTGGTACAAGTCTTATATTTATAAATGCTACCTTTTTATGTTTTGTGAGGTCAAATAATTTTGGGTTTCTGCCTAAAACTAGAAAATGTAAAATAATCGAAGACCTATCTTTTATATTGGCCAGTTTCAAGGAGCAATGACCAATCAACTGTGCTGTCACCTGATCATTTAACCAGTGTTGGTCATAGTGACAATACAAAATAAAATCAATGTGTTCTGCTTTTACACAAAATCACTCACGGGCAAAAATACTCTGATCCTATTTATTTGGTGCTGGTGTTTATCTTCAGTTGCAATAAGATAGCCCCATGCTCCACCGAGTTTTATGCAGTGAGTTTTCCAAAAGAGTTTCTGTGATTCTCACTAAGTAATAATGTCATTCTGTAAACAACATAGCGTGCGTGAAAATAAAGCTTTGCACTTCTGTCTGCAAAAATACATAACTTCATGTTATTTTTAGAAACATGACTTAAACTTAAATTTGATGATATTCAAATACCTTCATGTGTCGCATGTGTTGGAAAAGCTAAATTATCAGGAAAGAGCTTGTTCAGCTTTCTGTTACTGACATGCACAAATGTCATGCGAATCGGCTCCTAGAAAATGCAATCAGCTACCTCAATCAAGACGAAAACATACATTGTTCTTGCTTGGTGTGAGATTTTCATATGGACTTATTATTTTGTGGGATGCTTGACACACGTACAACTGGGGGAAAAATCCATAATGTGGGACTGTACTTGGAATTACTCAGATCTAGCCTGTTAAAGTTAATGATATTTTCAGAGTTTAAATATCTTAATTTCCAAAGAACAAAGTGAAACGGGATGATATTTTAGTATAAAGAAAATCTATTTTACATACGTAGTTGCAACTGAATGATATAAGCAACTGTTAACGTCCAAAATTTATAAGTGACCAAACTAACTACAACTCATGAAATTACCAAGTGCCTCGGGCAGTTCGTGCTGCTCTACTAAGATACCATAGACTGTGGGTGCTTAAATAACAGATATTTATTCGTCACAGTTCTGGAGGCTGGAAAATACAAGATCAAGGTAGCGGTAGACTCACTTTCTGGACTGCAGATGACCGTCTCCCTGCGTGTGCCCATGGCCTATCCTCATGCATGCTTGTGGAGAGAGACAGAGAGATCTCTCTCTCTCTTCCTCTTCTTATTAGGGCGCTAATTCCATCATGAGGGTCCCACCCTCATAACATAATCTAAACCTGATTACCTCCCAAAAGCTCTATCTCCAAATACTGTCACACTGGGGTTAGGGTTTCAACATAAGAGTTTTTCAGAGATGCAGACATTCAGTCCATAACACCAGAAGGTCACCCTGGCATCTATAGGGTCATCTCTGATACAACTTCCTGCTCCATTCATAACACAGGTGATACAACAGAAAAGTAGAAGAATGGAAAAACTGTTGTTTCCTAAATGTGTCCAAGTGGTTATTCTACTTTTAGTAGGTAGTAATAATAATTAAGATGTTATTTTTCGAAATAGCATTGATTCAATTTGACAATAAATTTCATATATTAAAAAAAAAAAAAAAAGAAAGACAGATACCATATGGTTTCACTCTTATGTGGATCCTGAGAAACTTAACAGAAACCCATGGGGGAGGGGAAGGAAAAAAAAAAAAAAGAGGTTAGAGTGGGAGAGAGCCAAAGCATAAGAGACTGTTAAAAACTGAGAACAAACTGAGGGTTGATGGGGGGTGGGAGGGAGGGCAGGGTGGGAGGGAGGGCAGGGTGGGTGATGGGTATTGAGGAGGGCACCTTTTGGGATGAGCACTGGGTGTTGTATGGAAACCAATTTGACAATAAGTTTCATATATTAAAAAAAAATAGCATTGATTAATGACACACAAGCTGTCCATTTTGTTAAGGCACCGTCTTTAAACTGCAGATCTCTCAATTATTTGTAGTAATTTCAGTAACTTATAGGATTTCTATACACTCTTATTGGTTGTCTTGAGTTAAAATGCTGATAATATTTCAAGGGCCACCAAAAGTAGTTACCCTTTATTTCCTAAAACCGAAATACTCTTCCATTAGATAGAACAGATTATTATCTGTAAGCTTAACTACTGAAACATCCTACCAATAAAATTTTTCTAAAAAGATTTTTTAAAAACACATTTAAAAAATTGCAGTGACGCTTGAAAAATTGCTAGGGTTATGGGTTAAAAACTTTGAAATTGTTGCTTAGGTATACTGGGATTAAACAAATCAATGGACAATGGAAGGTAAGAGTCAGATTTCTCATTGTCAGGGGGAAAAGTTACATAAAAGCAAGAGGCAAATGCAAGAATGAACCATGAGGTCCTGCGTTAGAATCAGAGACATTAGGGGGTTCCTGGGTGGCTCAGTTAGTTGAGCAGTTGACTTCGGCTCCGGTCATGATCCCGCAGTCTGTGAATTCGAGCCCCACGTTGGGCTCTGTGCTGACGACTCAGAGGCTGGAGCCTGCTTCAGATTCTGTGTCTCCCTCTCTCTCTGTTCCTCCCCTACTCACACTCTGTCTCTCTGTCTCCCTCTCTCTCTTTAAAATAAATAAAGCTTAAAAAATTAAAAGAAAAAGAATCGGAGACACTAGGGTGAGCTTGTGTATAGTTTATTCCAGATACAGCTAGATGGATACAGAAAAAAGAAGAACTATTTGTATACATTTCATAGGTCTGTTCACTAAGTCCTTTAAGCAATTACGTTCCTACAGTGCGCTCACCCAGTGCTCAGACCTTGTCTTCTAATATATTTTCAAATAAAGGAACTGGAACTCTTTGGAAAAATGATTGTAGCGCTTGGACAGTGAATATAGAAGATGAAACTGGAGCCTCTTGACATGCCAGAAAGTAAGAAAGTAAGTGCTAAAAGACAATACAAAACAAAACAACATGGAAAAAAACCAAAAACCAAAAACCAAGAAACCGAGGATGGGAAATGTCAAGGAACACAGTGCCATTAATGGCCAAATTTGAATTTTCAAGGAGAAAAGGCTTACCAAGCGCCAGTTCAAATTACGGCAAAAAGACAGACACAGACTGAAGCAGACACCAGCAACGTGCTGAACTCCAAAAACAAAGAGAAATCATGTTAAGTTTCTTGAAAGATGAGGACTAACAAAGGAAGATAATAGCTTGTCATCAGATTTCTCCTCTGCAACACTGGACAGTGGAAGACAGGGCTTGAGGAAAAGGACAGTGTCCTTGTAGTATTGTGTATAGCCCAGCTTTTATAAATAAGGAAGGAAGAAGTAAGGCCACACTCATATATTTCAAGTTCCAGAAGCCCATCATTCATCGCAATTGTTCCCCCCACTCCAAGGGAGAAGGGAGAGGCAGTGGAGGGAGAATTCAAAATATTACACCCAAATAATAAAAAAATCTCTAAAGGTAATAATAATATCTATAAAACAGGAGTGGGCAAAGAATCATGTGAAAACTTCTATCAAAATAAATTGTGACCATGTGTTTGCAAGCTGTAAAGTTCTTTGCTAAAAATAAAGTTTAAAATTGTCTGAGAGATTCAGTCGCCGACTCCTACCAAAATGCAGAAGCAACCTGAGCGGTTGAAAAATAAACAGAATTTACTGCTCTTCCTTTCAAGTTTCCAGATCAGTTGAATTATTTAAACTTCAAGATTCTAGACTGCTATGTAAAAAGGGCTATTATCATTCATGACTACTTATCTTTGTGACTCAATATTTTTTCTATTCTGTCCAAAATAACTTCTTTCCACGCTGAACTGATACCACACTTCACTATCATTCCTTCCTGTCAATTTAATATTATCAAAAATATATTAAAATTGTTAATATTCTTTAAAACAGCTTCACTGTCCTTATGTTCTTGATTCATAATATAGTACAAATTACGAAGTTGAATTTATAAGGTCTATGCTACTAAAGCAGTACTTTTTACTCATTTTATATGCGGACGTCTTTTTGAGGGGGGTATTTCCTATTAAGAAATATTTGACAACCGTGGCTGTCGACAGGCTTTGAGTAGGAACATCGCATGAACAGAACCGGTAGTTTAGAAAAAATCCCGGTGGCAGTGTGACGAATGGCTGGAAGAGGATAGAAAATACACAGACATAGGAGTAGAAGACCTGTATTATCCCGGTAAGTACTTGGATTATCAGAGCTACAGTTTGTTAAGCACTGGCTGTGTGCCTGGGATTGTGTCGAGTCCTTCAGATACATTCTCCATCCTCTGTCATTCTCACAAGGAGCCAGGCAGGTGTTACCACCTTCCTGTTAGTGGCCTGCAGGGGCTAAGTGACTTGTCCAATCCACCCTCTTTATAAGCTACGGAACAGAATTGTTTTCCGCTGTTTCACAGTACTGTGTGCAATTTCAAACAAATAGATAATTCTTTTAGGTATGTTATTTATTGCTTTTGAAGCCACCCTAACATTTAACAATTAACATCGATTTGTAGATGGCTAAAAGAATAAACAAATCTCCCCAAACTGCCATGTTGTTTCATTTATTTTCAACAGTATTAACTAAGGCGTACACTCTTCTAATAGCTTTTTTCTCTTTGCTGTTTCCATTTGAAATCAGAGTCCAATTAGGTTGCAAAACCCACAATTCAGAAGACTGCAGAGAAATTGTCCTTCTCCATATATTCATATAGTAGGACTTTTTCTTAGTAAACTGAAACTTCAAACACAAGTTTTCGATTGAAAACTTAGTTTTTTTTTGAAGATAGTAAAAGTGAGAAAAAAAAAAAAACCACACACATTTGAATGCAGGAAGCCTTTAAGCACCTTTTTCTCCCCTGCCCTCCCTTCCCCCCATTCTTCCTGTGAAGCATCAGAATAAACATCCCTCGTTTGAACCAAATCGCCCACTGCGCGTAGCTGATATCATAAGCACGGATACATAGACCTCATAAACAGAGCTCTCACACCTTATCAGAACATTCTCATCTGAAAGGTGAGGATGCTGGGACCCTGCCTTTTTGTACGTGGTCAAATCAATTAGGGGTAAAGAGAAAAAGCGCATGGTGAGGAGGGGGCGGGCCATTCAGGTTTGTTTAGATTTCACTTAGCTTAAGTCCATTAAGGTCTAATTCATTATGTGTTTTACCTGATTGTGAGCAAGGCAGCTGAATGTTGTACGGCTTTGTAATGCTGACATTTCCTTCACACAATTTAAAATTAAACCTTTTATTAGTTCAGGGAAGGCTGAGGCAGGAAACAATAGAAGCTCGGGGAGAGTAATTATTTCTGTTCCATTGTGTAGGATGTTTGAGCTTTTGATTAGTTGCAATATACAGTACTTAACAGCTAACCAATGTTGGCATGATTAACAATACTTGAGAAGTTTTTTTTATCTTAACAGTGTGCTGCACACCCCTGAAATGTTGGCTTTCTCTGTTTCTTGGTGACTTCAATCTTGTTTTAAAAATATCTCTCATTTTCTGGGGTGTTTGAAAACGACCATGCTATCAACAGCGTGGAGCAGAAAGCAGCAGGCATGGCAAGAGGGGATCACTGTAAAATGCATGCAAAAAGCTGTGGGTTGTACACCATTAAGCGTTCTCAGTGTGTTTCTAATGAGCTTATGATGGCCTCACCGAATTACTGTTTCTACTCCAGCTCAGTAAATTACAGTATGCCCAAATTAAATCAGTGGGACTCAATAGAAGCCAGTCTTCATCAGGGTCCACATTTGTAAGAATTAAAAAATCATACTTAATCATATTCAATCATGTCCATTGTCTCCAAAGTATTAAGCTCATTTTCTTCCCCCAAATATTTGGGTCCTAGAGTTTGCTTTATGCTCAAGGAGCGATCTTATTTCTTTTCCGATTTTATACAAGTGTAATTCTTATTTGCACGTCTGGTCATTCCAAAGCACTTGGAGTGTGAATGCTGAAGATGAATTCCAATCCAATAATCACGATTAAGTGGTAAGATTATCATGATCACATCTGTATACGTGAATTCCAATTCAATAATCACTATTAAGTGGTAAGATTATCATGATCACATCCGCATACGTTAGTTACTAAACATGTGTGGCTTTCTCTTTGATTTTAAAGTGTTCTAAAAGCTGGGATTTGGTAAATTATATATTATTAGTTAGAAATAACATATGTCATTTGGGCTAAAAATGTTTTTCAAAAGGCTGGAGGAGAGACCACAACACGTGTCATCTGCTGTGTGAATGAATGGCAATGTGGTATAGATAAAATAAACCACACCGCCTAGATCAGCTTTCAAGAATAGAACATAAAATGCTGCTAAGTTTAAACTGGGAGAAATAAAATTTACAGACAAGGGGATAAGCACTGCTTTTTTATTATTTCACGTAACTATTATGTCAGATAATTTGTACTTGTATAACCCTTCTTGTCTAAGAGTTAAAGAAACATTACATGAGCACTTGAGAGGGACGTGTATACTGCTCTTGTTGGATAGGATACTCTGTATACTTGTTAGGTCCATGTGGTTCATAATGTTTTTCATATTCACTGTTGCCTTATTGATTCTCTGTCTGGGTGATCTATCCATTGTTGAGGGTGAGGTATTGAAGTCCCACAACTATTATTGTATTATTGTCTATTTTTCCTTTTAGCTCTCTTAGGTTTTGGCTTTATAAGGTAAGTGCTCCAATGTTGAGCACATAAATATTTGTAATTGTTATGTCTTCATGCTCTATTGACTTCAGGCTATACCATAAAGTTAGAGTTATCAAAACAGTACGGTATTGGCATAAAAAAGGAGAGAAATAGACCAACAGAACAGAATTGAGAGCCCAGAAATAAACCCAAGTTCAACTAATATTTGATAAGGCAGCCAGGAATACTCAATGGAGAAGAGAGCGTCTCTTCAGTAAATGGTGCTAGAAATTCACATGCAAAAGAATAAAACTGGACCCATATCTTGCACCACTTACAAAAACTTACTCCAAATGGATTAAAGACTTAAACCAAAGACGAGAAACCATGAAACTCCCGGAAGAAAAGATAAGGAATAAAAGGTCCTTGACATGGGTCTTGTTAATAAATATTTGCTCATGATAACTAAAGCACAAGCAGCAAAATAGAAAATAAACAACTGAGACTACATCAAACTAACAACTCCTGCACAACAAAAGAAACCTCAACGAAATGATAAGACAACCTAAGAGATGGGAAAAAGATTTGCAAAACATATACCTGATAAGGGGTTAATATCCAAAATATATACAGAATTCATACAAACAACTCAACAGCAAAACATAAATCATCCAATGAAAAAAAAATGAGCAAAGGACCTTGAATAGACATGTTTCCAAAAAAGATGTACAAGAGGCCAACAGACACATGAACTGATGCCCAACATCAGTAGTCACCCGGGGAATACAAATTAAAACCACAAGAAGGCGTCACGTCATGCCTGTTAGAATGGCCATCAACAAAAAGACAAGAACTATCAAATGTTGGTGAGGATGTGGAAAAAAGGGGACCCTCGTGCACTGTTGGTGGGGATTTAAATCGTGCAGTCACTATGGAAAACAGTATGGGAGATCCTCAAAAACCTGAAAATAGGAATACCATATGATCCCGCAATGCCACCTCTGGGAGTATATCCAAAAGCAATGGACCCATTAAGTGGAAAAGATATCTGCATCCCCGTGTTCCTAGCAACATTGTTCATAATTCCAAGACCTGGAAACAACCTAAATATCCACTAATGGATGAGCAGATAAAGTTATGGCATACACACACACACACACACACACACACACACACTGGAATACTATTCAGCCATACAAAATGAGGAAACCTTATCATCTGCAACAACATGGATAGAACTTGGAAGACATCATGCTAAGAGAGATATGTCAGATAGAAAAGACAAATATTATATGATTTCAATTTTATGTGGAGTCTAAAAACAAAACAAAATGAAAAAAAACACCCCAAGGTCATAGAAAAAGACATCAGGCTTGTGGTTACCAGAGAGAGAGGATGGGGAAGGGGGGATTGGAGGAAGGTGATCAAAAGGCATAAATTGCATCAAAAGGGATGTAATGTACAACACGATGACTATAGCTAAGAGAGCCATTTGATATATAGGAAGGTTGTTAAGAGGTAAATTCTGAGGGTACTCATCACAAGGAGAAAACGTTTTCCTTTTTTTTTTAATTGTATGTATATGAGAAGATGGATGTTAGCCGAATCTATTGTGATAATCATTTCACAATATATGTAAATCAAACCATCATGCTGTATCCCTTCAACTTACACAGTGATGAATGTCAAGTGTTTCTCCATAAAACCGAAACAAGGAACAAAGATTTTCCCGTTGCATTACAGATAATAAAAGGCTGAGCCAGAATTAATACCCAGAAAAAAAGAGAAACATTATAAACATTAAACAATTTAGTTTCACTGTCTTTCTTTCATAATTCTCATTGGTTTGGGCTATACAGGAAGAAAAAAAAAGGCCCCAAAGAGTATTTAAATGGAATTGACTCCCAGTTTCCATTTTCTAAAACCAGACAGCATAATCCCTACCCATCAATGTATTAATTGGTTATCACGTTACTGGTGGAGGGTCAAATTAGGCTATTTAATTTATAGTAGGGAAAAAAATTCCTCTCTCCTTTCCCACAGAATCAAGCCATCATCCTGCCAGCCTCTCCCCACCTGGCTCAAACCACTCTCTGCTTTTCACCGAGAGCAGCTTAACAACAGGACTTTATACAGTTATAAATAAATAATCCAGGTTCTCATTCCTAAAATGGAACGCAGCACAGAGCTGGTTTAGAAGTTGGCACTGCGCGTCCTGCGTATGTGAAGCATCAGCGTTGATTAGCACAGACAGGAGATCGGGAAACCATGAAGCACTTTTGAAACCCTGATAGGAAGTGACTCTCTCTGGATGCAGATTTATTGATACTGACAACATTGTTTTTTTCCCAATTTTGAAAAAAGTGAAAGTACCTTGTACATGGAAAAATACAGAAACCAAATGAATAATGAAAAAAACAACGGCTCAGTAGAACTAAATGTCCCAATGCCTGAAAGAGCGTGTGTGTGGTTGGAGAGTGGGGAGAAGGAAAAAGGAAGCAAAGAAAAGGGAAGGGGGGAGTAGGGTAGAAGGAAGGAAAGGTTAAATACAAAATGCTTTCAGCAGAGGTTTAAAAAATAAACATCCTATATGATTTTCAAATGTTTGCAAAGATTCAGTCCTTGAGCTTATCTACTTCTTTAAAAAAGGGTCTATGATATTTTGCAACATTAGCCTGAAATCCGGAATCTTGAGGAATGTAATCTCACACCTTATATATTCATACTGGCCAAGGAAAGAAATTGGTGTAAAAGTGAATCCCTTACAAAAAAGAAAGATAGATGGTGAAAAAAGAAAAGAGCAAGAAAATTGCCTTAAAACACATAGCAATCTTCTCAAATGTCAGTCTCTTGATTTTTTTTTTTTTTGGTTGAGAAAAAAAGAGAGAGTTTTTACCGAGCCTTTCCAAATTTATATGTGGTTAAGTCAAAAATTGAGTCACTGAATGGCTGCATTACAAGAAAATCCCAGTACTGTAATCCAATCTTCCTCAATATCGTCAAACACTCTCTTTACTGACACCACAGGGGAGAGAGCTAGAAATCACTCAACATTGGAAGTGACGACGTTTATTGCAGGATCAGGAGGCTGTTCTGTCCCATTCCAGGGCTGTGTTCAAAGGAGGATATTCACCTTTGGGTGCAAAACAGTGGGGTGGCTCTCAGGTCTGAGAATGCTCTTTCTGGACTCTGCTCCAGACTCCTTGAATAGACTTTCTGGGCCAGACAAGGTTTTCCTTCGCTCTTTATGACGGCTCTGTCCCAGTAAACACACTCAGAACAAGCAGACCTTCAACTACATCCTTCCCCTGGGATAAAACTCCCAAGGTAACCCCATCCTAATAAGTGCCATACGTAGCACAGACCCTTAAAGGAGCTAAACACTGTCTTAGAACAACCATTTAATCCATCATATGAAACTAAAGTTGGGGTGGGGGGGGTGGGTGGAGGGCACTCAGTCACTGCAGAAAGGATGACATTGGTGGGAGTCTTTGATCCAAGAATGGCCGTAGCCATATGCATGGTACAATCCTTAAGGACAAAGAAACAGGTAAAAAAATATGGATATGATAAACGTGATAGAAGTGAACCTACTCTTCTCCCCTAACACATGTGAAATTTCCCTTGGAATTTCTTTTTTTTTTTTTTTTTTATAAATTTAAAAAAAAATTTTTTTTAACATTTATTTATTTTTGAGACAGAGAGAGACAGAGCATGAACGGGGGAGGGTCAGAGAGAGGGAGACACAGAATCTGAAACAGGCTCCAGGCTCCGAGCCGTCAGCACAGAGCCCGACGCGGGGCTCAAACTCACGGACCTCGAGATCGTGACCTGAGCCGAAGTCGGCCGCCCAACCGACTGAGCCACCCAGGCGCCCCTCCCTTGGAATTTCTTGTGGGTATAGATTGAGTTCCCTGCATATGGTGGGTGGACAATAACCATTGATGATCATTTCCATGACCTGGCAAGGAATGTGAAGTTTCCATGGGAGAAATAAACCATTAAAAAACAAACAAACAAACAAACAAACAAACAAACTTCAGGTGACCAAAAATAATATTCATCAGGATGTCGACAAAAGACCAGAATGGGAAGAGAATAAAAATATGCAAGACAAACAGTATTTTCTCTATTTTTTTAAAATGTTTACATTTATTTATTATTGAGAGACACAGACAGCACGAGTGGGAGAGGGGCAGAGAGAGAATGAGACACAGAGTCCAAAATCAGGCTCCAGGCTCCAAGCTGTCAGCACAGAACCCGACACGGGGCTCGAACTCACGAATCGTGAGCTCATGACCTGAGCTGAAGTCAGACGCTTAACCGACTGAGCTACCCAGGTGCCCTCGACAAATAGTATTTTCTGAGTGGAAAGTCAATGAAGTGAAAAGGGCTTAGCAGTTGCTGCCAAAGAAACACATTAAGAAGGGATATGAGACTTTTGAAGGCATAATATTTGTTAAATTGGTATTATCTATTATATAATTTGAGGGAGTTATTGGTCTGCAGGGGTGCTTGGGCAAGGAGAGAGACTATAGCTTAATTCAGTGTCCAGAGTGTCCAGAAAACTGTTATCCATACGTGAAAGAATAAACAAGCTGGTGGACGTACAAGCCAGAGGAGGTGGTCTGCCCTCGTCAACAGCATCTTGACTGCATCCCGAGCTCATTGCCAAGGCCAACATTATTAGTTTTTTTCCTTTCAATACTTTTATTTTTTATGTTTTTTTTTTAAATTTCAGCAGTCTATCATTTTAATTATGAGGTTATAAGTATTTCAATTCTATTATGTGCCTATCTAATACAGGGAGATGAATACAAATCTATTTATCCACCTGTCTATCATCATTTTTTTTTTTAATTTTTTTTTCAATGTTTTTTATTTATTTTTGGGACAGAGAGAGACAAAGCATGAACGAGGGAGGGGCAGAGAGAGAGGGAGGCACAGAATCGGAAACAGGCTCCAGGCTCCGAGCCATCAGCCCAGAGCCCGTCGCGGGGCTCGAACTCACGGACCGAGAAATCGTGACCTGGCTGAAGTCGGACGCTTAACCGACTGCGCCACCCAGGCGCCCCTCTATCATCATTTTTTAAAAATATAATTTATTGTCAAATTGGTTAACATACAGTGTGTACAGCGTGCTCTTGGTTTTGGGGGTAGATTCCCGTGGCTCATCACTTACATACAACAGCCGGTGCTCATCCCAACAAGTGCCCTCCTCAATGCCCCTCACCCATTTCCCCCTTCCTCCCATCAACCCTCAGTTTGTTCTCTGTATTTAAGAGTCTCTTATGGTTTGCCTCCCTCCCTCTCTGTTTGTAACTATTTTTCCCCTTCCCTTCCCCCATGGTCTTCTGTTAAGTTTCTCAAGTTCCACATATGCACGAAAACATATGATATCTGTCTTTCTCTGACTGACTTATTTCACTTAGAATAATACCCTCCAGTTCCATCCACGTTGCTGCAAATGGCAGAATTTCATCCTTCCTCGTTGCCAAGTAGTATTCCATTGTATATATAAACCACATCTTCTTTATCCATTCGTCAGTTGATGGACATTTAGGCTCTTTCCATAGTTTGGCTATTGTCTGAAGCGCTGCTATAAACGTTGAGGTACGAGTGCCCCTATGCATCAGCACTCCTGGATCCTTTGGATAAATTCCTAGTAGTGATATTGCTGGGTTGTAGGGTGATTCTGTTTTTAATTTTTCAAGGAACCTCCACACTGTTTTCCAGAGCGGCTGTACCAGTTTGCACTCCCACCAACAGTGCAAGGGGGTTCCCGTGTCTCCACATCCTCGCCAGCATCTGTAGTTTCCTGAGTTGTTATTTTAGCCACTCTGACCAGTGTGAGGTGGTATCTCAGTGTGGTTTTGATTTGTACTTCTCTGATGATGAGTGATGTTGAGCACCTTTTCATGTGTCTGTTAAGGCCAACATCATTCTTGCTAGACCCTGAACATTCTAAGAGTCTAAAAGCCCTCTGTGCCTTCATTCTTGGGTTCTGCAATACTTGATTCTGTCTAACCCCATTAGTACAAATAGAAAGCATTCACAGACTTGCTGAGGACAGCAGCCCAGAGGACCCAGAGAGACATGGGCACAGACGGATGGATAACATAATAATGACAGGAGACTAAGCCTACATTGTACAAAATGGGGAACCAAAAGATCCCATGATGCCTGTCCGCCTCATTCTTCAACCTCCCACAGCATATGTAAAAATATGTTGCGATCAAGCTAGGCTTTGAGGGATCTGAAGAAAATTACTTTGTTCTCTGAGTTCAGTTCCCTCATCTATAAAACCTGGGAAAATACCTGCCTCATATGTATTTTTAGAGAATTAAATAAAATAAAGGTATGCAAATATACTGGCATTATGCTCACACATAGTGGCCAGGGTTCAAGTTCACTTCTCTCACCTCAAAACAGAGCCCTTATTTAGGAAGAGAAAAAGAAAGCTCACTCTCTATTCAGAGCAAATCTCTGGCACTTCTCAGAAAATGAATTTGGTAAGTGTGATTTTCTTTTTAACTTACTGGATAACAATATAAATTTATAAAAGATAAGAAAAGCTCAGCGCCACCAGGGGCAATTTAATACTCAATTTCAAAGACAACATGAGTTTGGAACTTTGAAGAAGAGAAACTGGTGATACATAATTTAATCTAGTTCTCAAGTGCTTACATTTTAATTTGGATTGTTTAAACACCACTCATGAGACTACAGGGACTTTAAACCATATCACAAATCACAGAATGAAGCACTTTATTTTTCAGGCAAGTTTATTAAGGGTAGGCAGTTGAATGACAAGTAACTAGAGTAATCATGAAAACATTTTTTCGTGATGAAGACGGATGGCGGTACTCCTGCTTAAGTAATACAGTTAGGTGGGCAGTTTATACTTTTTAGAAAGATGTCATATCTGGAATGTTCCTCCCTCTTCAGATAACACTGGTTTCTGATTTAGAAAGGGCTTTGGAATCTATCCTACAGTGTGTTTGGTGGTTAAAAACAAAAGTTTAGACATATCATAAGCAACATCTAAGAGACTCCTTAGAAAGATAGCTTATTAAAGGGAAAACAAACAGGTAATCGTCAATTTCGTCTCCATTTAGAAGTCTCTCAGAGAGAAGCTAGTTCAATTATTTCAAATGGAGTGATCCCAGTGTGATGCCGTTTACGTAGAAAGACGCAGGTACATTTGACAAAACATTTAAATTTTACACACATATAGATATATAAATGCTAAGGAAATAGAGATTATGAAGGAAATATATCAAACTCTGAAACCTTTGGAAAGCACTGACGTTTAGTGTTGGGAAAGGAGGAGAAAGACCACAGGGAAATAATGGCTGCACTCAACCACGATGAGGCAGGGGTTTATGAAAGCCAGGAATCGGTAAAATTGCTTTTCTTGAATTCTAGATATAAAACAAACAAACCAAAACATTTCAAGCATCCTAGCGAAGAGGTTAAGAAGCTTTCCCTTTAGAAATCAAAATTATACACAAAACTGGAAAAGGCAGATTCAGTATTGACACAGTGTGTCTAAGAATGAGATAGCTTATATTGCAAAACATAAATAGTTTAATAAGCTAATAGTTTTGATGAAGTATTGGTAGAGTAGAATGCAAAATACTGATGGATTTGTAACAAAGTTTGTTTTTCTAATCTGTAATTTTTTCTCTCCTAACGTTCTTGCTTGGTAAACTAGAAATTGAGCAGACGATGTTAGTACTTTTATTAGCTGTCTGTGAACTAAAAATTGTTCTGGTGGATTGGTATTTTATCATTATGCAATGTCTCTCTTCATCTTTAGCAATGATGAGAGCCTAACCAACCACTGCGAATGCTTAGGATAGCTGTATTAGTTTAGTAAGTGTTAGCTACTATGACTTTTCCCATTCTTTCCCTTTCAACTTTTCTGTGTTCTTAATTTTAAGGTGTGTCTCTAGTAACAGCATATACTTGGATTTTTTAAACCACCCTGACAGTACCTATATTTTGATTGGAAAATGAATTATCTTTACATCTGATACATTTACTGAAATATTTGTGTTGAAACCTACATCATCCTACTTGGTTTCTAGTTTTCTATCTCTTTTTCTATCTCTAGTTTTCTATCCCTTTCCCCCTATTTTGTGCCTTCTTTAAAAACAAAAAATCAAGAATTTTTGTCCCAACGTTCTCCTATATTACATGTTGGTTATACGTCCCCCCCCCCCCCCGACTTAAGCTGTTACCATAGAAATCAGAACATTCATTCTGGACTTATTGAAGGTTAATAAAATTAGTACTTTTATAACATCCCAGATGATGAAAGATCTGAATATTTTAAATCCATTTACCCTTTTGTGCTATTGTTTTCATGTCATTTATTTCACCTATATGCCTTAGTTTGGCTTTCCCCTCTCCCCCCAAAACAGATCTTGGGACAAAAGTTAGAGCTCAGAGCTTATTTGGAAATGGATCCCAGAAGGAAAGTGATCAAGTAGGGAAGGGAGGAAAGTAAAAAAATATGTATTACTGATCAGGTCACACAGTTTGGGGACTTAAATGTATTCGGGGCTGTACTGGTGGTACATGAATGGAGTTTCCACCATTTATTGCTATTTCAACATTTATTGGTGCGGTTTCAACCATTTATTACATTCTCAATTTCAAGGAGTGTAGTTTTCGTGAACAACACGTGCATTTGATTGTTTTTTTTTATTAATTCCAGTTTTCGGTTGAAATTCGGATGATGGCCTAAAGAATTTTGCCAGAGAACTTTTAGCCTTATTAAACTGCTATGCTCCAATCTGTTTCTACCTCCAATGTTGGGCCTATGTGTTAATCTGGTTCTGTACGTGTTTCCTCTTTATTTTCATTCATTTGGTTCTGACATCATGTGACGTTCTGGATTATGCTATCTTCCTCCAGAGAGGATTTGTTTCTCTTCGGATAAGCAGTGAGAATAAACGCTGATCTCCTTCAGTCAGTCAAGGTTTCTGTCTGTGTCACAGCTGCCCTAGACCCTCTGCTTTGATTCGCCTTTTGCAAGGCTCGACAGGAATCCTGGGGTATTTTCCTTCCTAATGGGACTTGAATCTCCATTTTTCTTTCCTCTTCATCTGATTACTGAAACTGTTGGAAACTCGGCTGAAATTTCTTAACTGAAGGTGTCTTCCTGCCTTTCCAGTTTCTCACTTGATGCTGTTTAGGAATCAGAAGGTGCCAGAAAGGGGAAGAAAAGCAGAGAAGGTAGGGCTCACTTTAAAGCATTTCTCTTTTCTCCAGAAGCTTGGTCCCTTAAAGCCTTGTCTAACATTGTTTTCTTACTCCTAAAATAGCTCTTTTCTTGTTTTATCCAGTTTTTATTTATTTTGCCTTTGGTGGGATCATTGGTTTAAATCAAGCTATTCTCTCATAGCCAGAAGCCAGATTATTGTGGTAAGGTGGAAATTCTAATTTATTATATGGTCTTAGTGAATGACACGAGAAGGAAACGTGGAGACATTTTTCACTGAGAGTCTCTGGAGATTTTGGTTCCTCATAATTATTAATACTCTAAGAGTACATGCCATATAGATATTTTTATTTTTAATGTTTATTTTTGAGAGAGTGGGGGAGGGGCAGAGAGAGAGGGAGATACAGAATTGGAAGCAGGCTCCAGGCTCTGAGCTGTCAGCACAGAGCCCAACATGGGACTGGAACTCAGAAACCATGAGATCATGTCCTGAACTGAAGTCAGACACTTAACCACCTGTTCCACCCAGGTGCTCCTGCCATATTTTTTATGAAGGTAGAAATCATACGAGGAAAATGTGTATAGACCTCAGCAACTTATGAGTATAAATACCACTATCTTTTTTACGTCCTCCGAAATTACCAAAACACCCCAGGTGATTATCTCTTCTAATCAATTAATTAACTAATTAATTATCTCGGTGAGAGGTAAAGATTTAAAACATATATTAATTATTTGTTCCTCTGTGCTCAGACTTATTCTTTTAAAGTTTTTTTTAATGTTTATTTAGTTTTGAAAGAGAGAGGGAGAGAGAGAGATTGCACAAGCTGGGGAGGGACAGAGAGAGACGGAGACACAGAATCTGAAGCAGGCTCCAGGCTCTGAATTCTAAGCACAGAACCCAGTGTCTGTCTTGAACTTATGAACAGCAAGATCATGACCTGAGCCTACCTTAGCTGCTTAACCAACTGAACCACCCAGGTGCCCTTCAGAGCTATTATAAACACTAAGAGCTACGGCTGGGGAAGGTAGTAGTAAGAAAAAAAAATAAGATCTATAATAAATAGTCCTTATTACCAGGATGTTTATAAGCAAGTTTTTCAGAAAAGACTAGCAGGTATAAGAAATCACTGAACAAGTAAATGTGGATTAAGTCACATTGATAGTAAGTGTAAAGGAGTAACAATATAAAAAGGATCCACAGGGGCAACGTCTAATGAGGTGTTAGATATTGAGCCATTATTGTGATAAAGTTATTTGGTTATTTGCAACCAAAATTTCTACAAAGATTAGTTGGTTTCAGAGATTTTATGATATCCTCGGAGGACAAGAGCTAATTTATACAACGTGTTTATTCCCAGAATCCATCATAATCTCCGTTACAAGTGCCAGAATGAGAAACTGAACAGCACGTCCGCACAGAGAATATTCTAGTCAATGAATAAACTCTAAGAACAAACTCTCTTTTTAGGAGGTTACATTCTCCAGCCAAGAACACATTAGGAACACTTGCTAATAGAATTATTTGTATTTTTGCGAATATGCAATGAAATGAGTCTGTTCCTGACACTTTTAACAAGGAAACTGGACAATTTCTTGTGGTGATATTCAGTTTTATTGTTTAGGCCAAAGAGATCAAAGGACTCAATTATGTTAAGTTCTTAATCATTTTTAAGGTTACACACTTTCATTTTCATATTTATTTATGATTTTACCAGGAATCATAACATCTCAATGACATGCTGTTAGAAAAAAAGTTGCAGTAAGAACATGGGATTGAAATGGTAGATGCTTTATAAAAAGTAACAGGTATTTTTATTATACAGCCATTATCTTTATTAGGTTGATGAAGCATATTAGTTGATGAAGCATAACTGGGTAGAAAATCGTTGTAAATATCAGTTATAAATGAATGCATAGACACAACAGTATGCTAAGTGCTATAGCAAAAAAGTGAAACGGAGTCTATCTATGTGTGAATATATGTGTATATAAATGCACACATATTACAGAAAATACGACACGGCTGTAACGACCATACTAAAATATATGGAGTACTACTTTAAAGTTCAGTTAATGCAAGTGACAACCAGTTATAAGACATAATGGGAGAAAAAAAACCTTTGATAGTAGCAACAGAACAGCTAAAGTACTGAAGACAAGCTTAAGCTTAACAAGTAATGGACATCATCAGCCATAAGAAGAAAATTTTAAAATACTGAAACACAAAAGAAGATTTTCATATAAACAAATAGAAATTTTGGCTATGTTCTTGAGTAGGAAAAAACAACATAATGAAGTCAGATCTCCTAATAGTAATCTTATTGATTAATTGGCCAAATATACATGAAAATTCTAGAAAAATGTAATGATTTGGATTGCCTTTGTAAATTATTAAGCCACATTATAAAGCTAACTATATGAAAATAGAGTGGTACCTGCTAATACTGATAAAACAGAATAGAAAATCCATCTAAATCCATAGGCATTTTTTTCATTTGATAAAGAGAGAACTCCAATTAAAAAAAAAAAAAAAATATATATATATATATATATATATATATATATATACATGTTCCTAAGTAAATTAAACTGAGTCAAGAGTAAGCCATTTTGGAAAAAAAAATACATAAACTTGGATTCCTGCTTCACACACAATAAACTCTAGATGGATCAAAGAATTATAAATGAAAAATTAATCATAAGCTATTAATGGAAAAAAACTGAAACATAGAATTCTTTTACAGTCTCAGAATGGTGAAGGCCTCTTAACTATTGCACAAAATTTTAGAAGCCTTGTACTAACATATTGGTAAATTCAACTATATAAAATACAATATTTCTGTGTGAAGAAAAATAAACAAAATCAAAAGATAAGTGACAAAAGAAAAAATTGCAACTTATATCACAAATTATTAATTTCCTAATGTGTAAACATTTCTACCAATTAATAGGAAGCTCTTCAAAAACAGTTGACAATTTGCAAAGCATATGAAATACCAGATTACAGAAAATGAAATGCAAATATTTGACTCCTAAACATATTTATAATATGTTTATAATAAGGAAAATATAAAATTATAATTTCAAGATACAGTTTTCACTTATACATATTGACAACTATTAAACAATTTGATAACACAAATGAAGTCTCATACTTCTTGCTAGAAGTATAAACAGGTACAACTATATGGAAGGCAATTTAACACTAATTAGAAAAATGTTTTCTGATTATGCATTGCCCTTATTCGTATTCTGCTACTGGGGATTTATCTTACGTTTGTATCCACATGTGTTTAAAATAACTTATGCTTAGTTACTCACTGAGTACTTTTTAATATTGCAAAAATTTTGAATGAAATCTGTTTTCATCATTAAAGGAATGGTTAAGATTACTATGTCACTTTTTAATAAAGCATGTTATCTAAAAGAATTAGAAGTTGACATATGTCAAGAGATCAAAAATATCTAAGGTATATTTTTAAGAGAATACATAAGATGAGAATTGTGTTTTTGGAAAACTACCTTTTTGGGGCTGAATTGTGATCCCTCAAAATTCATATTTTGGAGTTCTAAACTCCAATACCTCAGAAGGTGACTGTATTTGGCCATAGGGTCTTTTAAAAGGTAATTCAAGTAAAATGAAGTCATATGGGGGCCCTAAACCAATATGGCTGCTACCCTTATAAGAAGAAATTAGAACACAGGACAAAACATACAGACCTGGGAGCAACCGTGTGAGAACACAGTGTGAAGGCAACCACCAAAGAGACAGGATTCAGAAGAAACCAGATCTGCCAACACTCTGATCTTAGACTTGTGGCTTGTAGAACTGTTGTTTATGTCTGTTGCTTAAGCCACCCAGTCTATGGTGTTTTCTTATGGCAACCTGGGCAGACAGATACACTACCATTTGTGTAAAAATCGCATATATATACACGTACACATGAATTTGCTTGTATATGTATAAAATATCTTTAAGGATAGAGAGACAAGCTGGTTGCAGTGTTTTCTGTGGGAAAAGTAACTGTGTTGTCAACGGAAAAGTGTGAGAGAGACTTCTGGAAAGAGCAATGCCCTTAGAACCAGGAGAAAAGTTTGAGTAGCAGTCCCTGTCCACTTAATTAGCATGTGCCCTGGATGAAAATCATTTAGCCATATAGTGCCTTGACTAGACATCTTTTTTTTTTTTACAATTTATTCATTTTTTGATAGAGACAGAGAATGAGTGGGGGAGGGGCAGAGAGATAGGGAGACACAGAATCCAGGCTCTGAACTAACAGCACAGAGCCCCACGTGGGGCTCGGACTCACAGACCATGAGATCATGACCTGAGCTGAAGTCGGATGCTTAACTGATTGAGCCACCCAGGCACCCCTCGACTAGACATCTTTAAAATAGGTGCACTGAGACCACTAAATGAACAATAAGACCACTACAAATGAACACATAATCCATGCTGTATCATTTGAGAAGTTTCTCTCCACTTAGGAAAAAAGTGACAACCAAGGAAATATAAATACGTGAACATTCAGTATCTAATCAAAAACTTAGTCTCACGTGTCACAAAGACTAAAGTTCAGAAGAGCTGAGGATGACAAATGCCTTAGGTTGGTCCTAAGCAAGGAAAACAACTAAGAAATAATTTTCTTGATTATGGACAGATGGTATAAACTTAGCAAAAGAGAGAAAGGAAATAGGGATCCCCTATTTTATTTCTGTCCTCCCTGTCAAGGAGAATGATCTTCAACCTGGAAACGGAGGAAAAGCTATTGGGTAGGGGGGAATTGAAACTGAAAGCTAAGTGAACAGATTGTGAAAGAGCATTCAGCTTCTCAAAATAAATCCACTTTTCTGGACCCAGATGAATGGTTCTACGGTACTGACAGAACTTGCCACAGAGAGCCCTTGGCTACTATCAGTAATCATTAAGGAGATAGTAGAGGAGAATAAAGCCCATCCTGGTTTTAAAAAGCTTTGGAAGGTGCCTTCAACAAACCATAGAAGTGTCACCTTTTTCCTTTTACTCTTGATTTCTCAAACTTGTTATGTTTGTGGAGAATGAAGGCCCCTCTCTGGAGCAAATAGTTAATTATTTGAGATAGGAGCTTGTGGAAAGGAAATTCGTAATCGCTGGGAACCAGACGGGGTACACACAAAGAACAAATAAAGAATCATGACGGGCCAACTGCATAGTTGATCTTTTGCTTTTTTTTGTTCCTGCAAATTACTTTTTTCATATCTCTATTATGGCCCATGCGATGTTGTGAAGTATTTGCTTACATACATGTTTCCCTAAATATACTGTGAGTTCCTCAGGATATGGATGATGTTCTATTTTAGACTCTGAGCTTTTAAAATCCTATTCATTTTTTTTTTTTTGGAAGCTTAGGAGGAGTATATGCTGTAGGCAGAGGACATGTGGGTTTCATCAAGCCATTTGACAAAATTTCTAATTATGGATGTTTGGTCACAGTGGAGAAAATATCTACAATTAATATTTGTAGCTTGTTAAAACCCACTATGCAAGGGGCATTGGTGAGTAGATATTAACTTGAGGGAGATCTGTATGTACTCAGCATAAACCCTTATCTTCAGCTCAGCTCTGTTTGGAGATGTAGATGTCATAGACACAGGAAATTTATGATTCATATAATACTGATTGAGTAGTGCTAGTTTTGTATCAGGGATAAAACCGTAGGCAGGGTGTGCTTAGTCCCTGCCATTGGAGCATTTGTAGCATAAGAGAAGAAACATATAAATACATTGAAGTAAAATACAAGAGCTGTCAGAGGAAACTCCAGAATTTTTCTATAGGATGAGTTTAATGTTGGCGATCTGGTGGAAGGTGTGCCTACGAGGCTCATCTTGAAGCTGTATCTGCTCAGTCAGGACTGGTTTTACTTAACTCTACATTCATTTGAGCATGTTTGGGGTGAAGAATATTCTGGAAGACTATGAGAATGTGAGTTGAGGATGAAGCTTCTAGACAGTGCTATGACAGAGAAAGTACAGAGGGCTATGGGGTTACATAGTGGTGGAATCACCTAATCCCTATCCATCAGGTATATGATCTACTTTAGTGGAAGTGATGCTGTGTCTGAGTCATGAAGATAAGTGAAGGAATAGGTGGAGAAAAAGACAAATGTTGCAGACAGAAAGAGCAATATACCTGCCAAGTTATAGAAGCAGGGTCATGACATCTTAGGATATTCAGAAATGTAGTATGATTAGAACACAGACTGAGAATGAGGGAGTACAACATGAAGAGCCACAGAGAATAGCCTTGTTTGCAAAGGTACAGTCTATATTTATCCTTTGAGTAATGCAAGCAAATGTAGGTTTTTAACACTAGAATATAACATATTCAGTGTGTTTTGAGGAAGTTCCTTGGGACGGAGAACAGATTGGAGCTACATCTGGAGGCAGGTAGTCCACTTAAAAAGCTCTTATAGGACCAAGAGATATTGGTGGCTTTCCTGGGGGAATGGGAGAGTCAAGGAATCATGAGGTAGTGACATGGTAACATTGATAGAAATGAGGGATCTATTGCATGGGTTACATGGGGTAAAGGAAAAAGGGGAGGAGTCATATTAAATTGCAACGTTGTCAGCTTGGGCTATGGCTTTTATTGAGTTAGGACACAGGTGGAACAGCATGCTTGGAATTGGAAGGGAAGATGAGGATTCAGTGTGGTAGATACTTAGCAGAAGAGAGACTACAATAAAGATAACAATGTATTTATTGCAGCATTATTTGCAATGGCCAAGATATGGAAGTAAACTAAGTGTCCACCAATAGAGGAATGGATAAAAAAAGGCATGGTATATATTCACAATGGAATATTATTCAGCCATCGAAAAATCTCGCCATTTGCAACAACATGGATGTATCTGGAGGGTGTGATGCTAAGTGAACTAAGTCAGAGAAAGACAAATACTATATGATTTTACTTATATGTGGTATTTAAGACACGAAACAAATGAACAAACAAAGAAAAAAAGTGACAAACAAAAAACCCGAGTCTTAAAAACAGAGAACAAACTGGTGGTTTCTAGAGGGGAGGTGGGGGGCGGGGGAGATGGGAGAAAGAGATGAAGGGGATTAAGAGAACACTTACTGTGATGAGCACGGAGAAATGTGTAGAATTGTTGAATCACTATATTGTACACCTGAAACTAAAATAATGCTGTAGGTTACTTGTACTTGGATAAAAAAAGATAATTATATGAGATTCAATAGTATATTGATTTTTTATTATTATTATTATTATTATTATTATTTTGTCATCCTTGCCTTTAAGAACCTCATTAATGGTATGGTGCAAAACAAACATATGCACAGCAATGTTTATGAGCCCTCTAAGGCCCTTCTTTGGATTCTAGATTAAGAACCCTCGTTAAGGGAATTGATCAGATCACCTAAAAGGTATGTGTACATTGAAATGGAAGAAGTCTTATCATGGGACCATGAGGAATCATAGGCAGAGAGTAAGAAATTTATCAGATAACCAAGGAAGAGAAGTCAGAGAGTAAAGAGAAAAACCAGAAGAGTGTCATGGAAACCAGCTGAAAATATCTTAACTTTGAGAAACTTGTTAACTGTTGTAAAAGATGCATTTGCCAATACACTGAATGAATAAATGTGAGAAAGTAAATATTTCAAGCAGCCAGAGTGATACAACAAATCCAATAAGAAGGAATTTAAATATTATTAAATGCAAAACCCAGGGGACCTGTGTGGCTTAATCAGTTATGCGTCCGACTTCAGCTCAGGTCATGATCTCACGGTCCGTGAGTTCGAGCCCCGCGTCGGGCTCTGTGCTGACAGCTCGGAGCCTGGAGCCTGCTTCGGATTCTGTGTCTCCCTCTCTCTCTGCCTCTCCCCATCTTGTGCTCTCTCTCTCGCAAAAGTGAATAAACACTAAAAAAATTTAAATATTATTAAATACAAAATCTTATACTTGGGTCCAAAAAGCCAGCTGGAAAATTATAGAAAAGTAACATTTTTATTTAATTGAACTACATAAAAAGCTTTGGGATTAATATGTATCAATAGAACAATCCTTGTCTACAATAATGTACATAGAATGGGAACAATAAGTAATAGTCCCATTTTTAGTCCTAAATAGTTTGAGATCTTCTTTTGTAAAACAGAAAGGTTAGAAACATTGGTGTCTTAGAAAATATAAATTGAATCAATGGATGCAATGTTGAGGGAGGATGATTTTATGTCACCAATTCAGCTAAGAATTCCTAGTAATTACTTCTGTCTAGAAATGTCTGCTCATTAAATCGGTATATTCCTCAACATTGTGGAAACAGCTTAAGCAGAGGTTAGATGATAAATTTCCGCAGAAATAAAGAGACTTACCAGACAGTAATTAGAGATTGGGACTGAATGACCCTTAAGTTATATTCTAATTTTACTATTTTAAGATTTGAAGATTTCTACCAAAAATTTTAAAATATAAGCATCAGTAAATCTAGAGAAAACTATGTGTTCACCAGTCATTTTATTGTCATATACATTGTATCATTATAATATATTTTATTGGTGTATACTCTATGTTTAGTCATTCTTACATGGTAGTGATTTTATAAACACTTTAAATAAGAAGTTATATTGTGAGCACTCAAGTGTTAATTTTTTTTAAAGTTTAACCATTTGGATGCTATAAAATAAAAGGTAGCTGCTAAACCAATTATTAATTATGCAAAAAAGTAAATAATGAATGTGCCTATAACATTCAGGCAACAGAGGTGCTTATTAAAGTAATATTTAAAAATAAAACTTTTCACTTCCAGAACTATATGATACAAGTAACTTTCATTAAACTCTTAATACTTGAACTTGATCATGGTTTTAAAAATCTTAATGAAAATGGAGACACAACTATTTTAACTGATAAAGAAAAAGGAAAGTTTCTATAAAACTTGAGGCAAACAATTTTGTTGAAAACAATAATAACACCAAGAATTTTTCCCCTTATTTTCAGACAATGTCATAACACCACTGAGAAAAGCGGCTTGAAAATGAAAATAAACACACTTCTCATCAAAAGAGAGAATTTGTACAAAGCGACCTGTATTTGATGTGTGATGTTATTCACCCATGGTTGTAGAAAGCGTATTCCAGTCCTGTCTGTACCCCAGCTGCCGGAGAAAGGATGGCTGTACCTGTATTGGAACCTGCCTCAGAATGTCTACCCACGAGATCTTACTCCAGCCAGACTTCTAGTGTCTTGTGATTTTGCCAAGAAATAAGGGAAAAAAGATCCCTAAGATGGCTATTTCAATGCAGCAAAGAGGAGAGGCTGTCTGTTTTCTATGGCCCTGTGTAATTCAGATCCAAGATGACTCATTCCTCTTAAGTGAGAATAAGCTTAAAAAATTAGCCCATTTTCCTCTCCTTCAGGCTTTAGTGTCCACATCAGCCAAACCAAGCAAAGAGTTCACTTTGAAAGAAATCTCACAGCAGACAGCAAAGCCTGAGCCACAAAAGGCCCATTTGTAAAGAGATTATCACCAAGGCAGCTCGTGGTTATGATTTGGGACAAAATAGATTCATAGGAGTCATACTTCTTTCAAATACATTTTCCGACTTGGACCATATGAAAATCGGTATCTAATCTCATACAAAAAAAAAAAAGGTGTATGCAGAATATCTTCAAATAAACTGATATGTAAGCACGTATTTAAATAGGAATTGTAATTAATATCATTATCACTAAAAGACATGATGTTTTATATATACAAAGGCATGTGTTATATCAAACATGCAGACCATGTGTCTAATACCGTCCCCACTAAAAGGAACTAGGCTCTGCAAATCAATGGGTAATCCCAAGGCTGGGCAAGAGACATCTTTTGATGTCAGAAAGTAAAGAAGTGCTTAAAAAAGGATAGGGCGATATGACAAAGACATAGGAGCCAGGGTGAGGGGCTCCCACTGCCCAAATACAGGAAAATTTGAACACCAAAATAATTAAGAACAATAAAGAATGCTAAACCATTGGAAGAAAGAAGACTCTATCAGTTCATACCAGTACCAGATTATTGATGAATAGATGATGGATAGATAGATAGATACATAGATAGATGATAGACAAATATTGATAGGAGGGAGAGTCAAAAGCTAAATGTGGAAGGAAGGGTAAACTTAAAAGATCATGATTTTGTATCCATCATAGTAAAAATTGGATCAAGCAAGAATTAGCAAGGGATAATCAATGTAAGAGGAAATTTATATGAGGAGCAGGATATTTACATAGTCATAAAGAATCTCCCCACAGATTGCTGATTGGTAATAATATGGTGCAGAGATTGGACAACATATTGGCTGAGTGATCAAAATTAACATCACCAATGAGAGACAGATGGACATCATGTGCCTCCAGATGTGATAATGCTGAGACAGGCACAACATCACTTAGGCATCATACCAGGCATGATCATAAGACAACGTTGACAAAATCAAAACGAAAAATGGTTTGTTTAAAAGAAAAGCAAGTTTATTCTTCAAAAATGTTAATGTTGAAGAAAAAAAAGAGAGGCACAGTGGAAATATTCCAGATTAAAGGGCCCTGAAGAAACACAGTAACTAAATGCAATAACTGATCCTAAAATGGACTGTGTGTAAAGAGGGAAAAAATATACCATTATGCACATTGTTGGGGCAACTGGCAAAATTGGGATACAAACAGTAGAATATACAGAAATGTCCTATCAAATTAACCATTCTTTTTTTTTTATTTTTTTATTTTTTAATATATGAAATTTACTGTCAAATTGGTTTCCATACAACACCCAGTGCTCATCCCAAAAGGTGCCCTCCTCAATACCCATCACCCACCCTGCCCTCCCTCCCACCCCCCATCAACCCTCAGTTTGTTCTCAGTTTTTAACAGTCTCTTATGCTTTGGCTCTCTCCCACTCTAACCTCTTTTTTTTTTTTTTTTTTTCCTTCCCCTCCCCCATGGGTTTCTGTTACGTTTCTCAGGATCCACATAAGAGTGAAACCATATGGTATCTGTCTTTCTCTGTATGGCTTATTTCATTTAGCATCACACTCTCCAGTTCCATCCACGTTGCTACAAAAGGCCATATTTCATTTTTTCTCATTGCCACGTAGTATTCCATTGTGTATATAAACCACAATTTCTTTATCCATTCATCAGTCGATGGACATTTAGGCTCTTTCCATAATTTGGCTATTGTTGAGAGTGCTGCTATAAACATTGGGGTACAAGTGCCCCTATGCATCAGTACTCCTGTATCCCTTGGATAAATTCCTAGCAGTGCTATTGCTGGGTCATAGGGTAGGTCTATTTCTAATTTTCTGAGGAACCTCCACACTGCTTTCTAGAGTGGCTGCACCAGTTTGCATTCCCACCAACAGTGCAAGAGGGTTCCCGTTCTCCACATCCTCTCCAGCATCTATAGTCTCCTGATTTCTTCATTTTGGCCACTCTGACTGGCGTGAGGTGATATCTGGGTGTGGTTTTGATTTGTACTTCCCTGATGAGGAGCGACGTTGAACATCTTTTCATGTGCCTGTTGGCCATCCGGATGTCTTCTTTAGAGAAGTGTCTATTCATGTTTTCTGCCCATTTCTTCACTGGGTTATTTGTTTTTCGGGTGTGGAGTTTGATGAGCTCTTTATAGATTTTGGATACTAGCCCTTCAAATTAACCATTCTACTAGGGTCAGCTAACAGAATCTCTCTATTCTCAGACTTAAAGCATTGAAGCCTTTAAAGTATATGCAACTTATTTTCAATTGATTCAGAAAATAAAACACATACACGATGCAGCAAAAGGAGTAAGTTGTTAATTATATTTTGGATACAAGTTGACTTTGAGTCAAAGGTATATGGGAGTTCTGTGTTCTGCTTATATTTTTGCATTTTTGTACTACGTTGACTTTTTGTACATTTTCTGTAAGTGCCAAATTATTTTTAAATAAAAGTTTTTTTTTTAAAGTCTGTGCTCGATCTTTGAGGATAAAGAGGTACAATATGCAATTGTGTCATCCTGGAATCCAAGTCCTAATTGGGGTGGAGCATCCAACATATGTACATGAAAAATAAATATTGAGGATCATACAAGACAAAATAATTTCCAATATTTATTTATTTATTTATTTATTTATATTATTTATTTATTTATTTATTTATTTATAATTCCAATATTTCCAAGACAATATTTATTGTCTTTTTGCCTGTTTGATTGCAATCTCCTTTTGATGCCGTAAGCTTTCATAATAAAATCGATATGACTTTGATAGTATGCGAGTTGATGTGTTTCCATTAAACTGTTTTATAGTTAATTTGATTGACTCTGATATCAAAAGTGCTTTAAAAAAAATCAAAACGAGGGGCGCCTGGCTGGCTCGGTTGGTTAAGCATCAGATTCTTGGTTTCAGCTCAGGTCACGATCTCACAGTTTGTGGGATCGAGCCCATCAGGCTCTGCCCTGACAGCATGGAGCCTGCTTGGGATTCTCTGTCTCCCTCTCTGCACCTTACCTGCTCACCTGTGTGCATAGGTGTGTGCTCTACTCTGTAAATAAATAAACATTAAAAAAAAATCGAAACCAGAGAAATGCCTCACTCCAGTGCTGGTCTCAGGTATTCATAAGGCAGTGTTTTATTTTTAAGAGTTTACTTGAGGGACGCCTGGTGGCTCAGTCGGTTAAGCATCCGACTTCGGCTCAGGTCATGATCTTGTGGTTCCTGAGTTCAAGCCCCGCATCCGGCTGTGTGCTGACAGCTTGGACCCTGGAGCCTGCTTCGGATTCTGTGTCTCCCTCTCTCTCTGCCCCACCCCCGCTCACACTCTGTCTCTCTCTCTTTCTCAAAAGTGAATAAACTTAAAAAAAAAAAAAAAAAAAAAAAAAGAATGGACTTGAGAACATAAAGGTGGAAAATTCCAAACCCATTCCTCACCAAAACCAAATGGGAAGAGTGAAGGGTGGGAGAAAAAAAGAAAAGATATGGAGCAAACCTGTCTGCACTGAGTCTTTCACCACCTGGCTCTGTTTTTGTCTCCACTGTTACTGGAGTCATCGTTCAGGATGACTTCCGTATCGCAGAAAACCCACCTGACAATCCAGTCTTTGGGTTCCTTGACATGTTCCTGCCTGAGGGTAATTTTACCCTTCCAGCTGTACAGTCTCCCCCAAACTACGCTCGACTCCTGTGCTCCTTTCCTTCTCCCAAAATGTTGCTAGGGAAAAATACACAACTCTGCTGCCCGGTTTCATCTTAATTTGTGACTACAGAGTTCAAGCGAGTCCTTAGTACGTCTCTGCTGTCTTAACTACAGTTCCCTAATCAGCTGACTCTCCCCTGTGACACACGCCTCTTTCTTGAGGTCTCCTCCCTCTGTGTATACTCATCACCCTTTCTTCCATATAGTCATTATCTTCTCTTTTTAACTGAGGAAACATATGTAATTAGAAGAGGTCTAAGTAATACCAAATTTGCCATTGTTTCTGCATCTGCCTTGCTTCTGAGTTCAGCGGGTATACAGGTCCTGGACGTATCTCATGTAACCCCTCCGTTTATGTACGAGACTCCTAATCTACTCAAGCACTTTGCTCCTGCCGTTATCCCTCTCTCTCCTCCAGCAATAAATTTACCCTCTCTACCGCTACCTAATCATCCCCCACCCTGCATCTGCATTTCATCTCAATTCACCTCTGCATACGTCCCTTTCTATTTAATCATTTTCAGCCCCTGAATTCCGTATTTATGCTTGATGGCAAACATTTGACACTCTATTTGTATTTCTTGTAGACATTTCATGCTGTCACAATGGATATTTTGATCTTAACCCTCCTCAAATTGCTTGCCCCCCCCCCATTATTTTCTTTCCCAGTAAATAGTACCATCATTTCACATAGTGGCAAAGGATAAAAGTCTGGAAGCCTGACTTGTTTCTTTACTGATTCCAATCCATCCAATCTGGCCACTTTTAACAATTTGTACAATTGCCACTCTAGTCTAAGCTACCATCAACTCTTGATGGATATACTTAAGGATGGGCAGAATTAAGTATTTAGATTATTACTATCATCACCAAAAAACATTTTTGATGCCTAGTTCATGCAATAAATTAACTTTCTGAATAGCAGAAATCTCGTAGGGTAGGGAATAGTCACTCACTTTGTAGTAAGTGGCAGGGTTCTTCAGTTACAAATATGGTTCTTTCCTTTAAGGACTTTCAGCAATCACAAAAATAATAATATTCACTAACAGTTTCTACTATTCCCCATACACGATTGACATTGTGCTTAAAGTTTGACATAAATTATCACATTTATTCTCTACCACCCGTTTTCACAGTAGGGATTTCTATCCCCAATTTAAACCCAATAAATAAAGTTAAAAAAAAAATAGCTTACCAGCCAAAGGATCCCATGGCTGGTAAACGCTGTACCAGGCCATGCCCACACTCACTACCACATCAGAAACCCTCTTCCGTCCCACACTTTCACGTTTTAACATAGAAAGTTCCATGGCAATAGAAGAGACTGGTAGAAATGCAGCATAACTTGTAGAGACTTTGAGAGTCGTAGAGAGAACATGTAGCCTGAAGCTCAGACCATCAATATCCGGTCAGTGAGACGCCTTTGTGGAGGAAGGGTTAGAGTTCAGCTTTGAAAGAAATACAGTGTGACAAAGAACCGGGCCCCATAGTAGCACAGCAAATGCACCCTTGTGATAGTGTGAGCCAACCGGCAACTCGTGTGGTAGCCAGAAGTTAGACCAAGAAGCAAAAGCTTCTTGAGCTCGAAGGGCAAAATCTGAGAGTTTATACATTATTCTGCAAGCAACATATTAACCAATTTTTCCTGTAGTGAACAACCTCGGATTCTCAGGGCTTTGCAAAAGCAAACCTTGACTTTCACGCACACAAGGCTGCGGGTAAACTGTGTTTCCCTGACTTTGATGGGGGTTGGCTGAGTCAGGCTGGACTCCAGGCTTCCAGCTCAGGATCCGGTGTGCTCGACCTGTCATCATTCTAGGGCTCAGCCTGCAGGTGCAGTGGCTACCAGGGGCATGCATTTCTCCTGGCAGATCACAGGCACATAAGACCTCAAGGGGACACGTGGGATGCCTCGTAGGCTTTGGCTTGGAACTTGCTGGCACGCTCTCACTTCTGCCCCATTCCATTTGTAAAACGAGTCACATGGCCAAGTCCATAGTGGAAGACACTACAGAATTCCAGGGCAGACTGGAGGAATGATGAAGAGGGAACGATAATCCATTCTACCACAGGCAATGCACAGCGTTTCAGGTATTCGAGAAGATCATTAGAAAAAGTAGGAACGACGTGAGATAGCGGTGGGGCCAGAAGGAGAGACTAGAATCCAAGAGATCAGACAGGAAATTACTCAGGAAGCTCAGGAAGCTGAAAAAATAGAAACACAATGCTGAATATCGAAGAAAGGTGATGAATTTGGTATCTTGTTTCAAAGTGAGTTCTGGTGCCATCTTAGAACCAGCCTCTCCAGATAAAAGGTTCAATCATAGGAAATGGGAGCGGTTTCTCTACTTCCTCCTAAACCCAGGCCGCCATGACATGGTTTGTATTTGGTCATGGCCATCGGTTACTGTGCTCCTATCAGCTTTATGTCTAGAGGTTTCATGTGGACGTGAAATGAGTGGTACACGGTAAATGCTCCTGTGTGTCCCTGGGGCTCTCCGCGCACACCCTTCTCCATGGCTTTCACCACACTCTCTTTAGTGGCCAATCTCTGGTTGCCTCTCAAGTATACAGTTTCTTTATTCACTTCGTATCCCCGGTGCCTCCAAGGGAGGCTGGGCTTTCAGTATGACATTTTCCAGCTCCCAACACAGAGGAAGGTGGGGAGAAGGGTGTTGTAACAGCTACTGAGTGAACTCGTGTATTTGCCACGTTCAATAGTGACCACTATAATTTAGTGCTAAGAACGTGAACCTTTAACTCTGAGCTTATTTTAATTAATTTATTTTTCAATCCTTTGACAGATACAGCCAAGTGGCTGGGCTTGCAAAAAAACCTTCTGAACATTGAAAAGGCAATATTTAATATTTAAATGGAAAAACTGTCAGCTCTCAGTACAGCCCTGTAAAGAATGAAAACAATTTTCAAAGACAGTGAAAGAACCTGCTTCTCTGGCTACCGATCACCAGGAGAAAGAAAAAGAGACAGTAAAGAGAATGGCCAGGCAACAAGAAAGCTAGGTTTATTTTTAGTGTATCTTTTCTGCAGAAGGAAATGAGGACATTTTTTACAACAAAGGCCATTTTGTAAGAGATTGGAACTTGTGTCCTTTCTGAAGTTATAGAATCACTTGAGAAAAATAAAGTGTTGGAAGTCGCCAAGAAAGTATAAAACTCAGTGAAGATTTTTGAAATAAAATGCAAAAAAAAAGTAAAGATACATAAAGTTTCTTTGAAGACTTCTCAGAGGAAAACAATTTAAGTCGCCATTACAGATAACATTAATGCTTATGTATTGTGATGCCAGAATATCATCTTAAGGTGTTATCTTGAAAACTGACCACAAGCATACAGATGTATACATTTTTTTTAAATATCAGAAGATGTTTGGAATATGTTTAGTTTGCACGTTTGGAATATGTTTAGTTTGCACTAGTCAAAAGTAAAACTGCTTACTAAAATCTACATTTGTTTTTCTTAAATTAGTAATTAATTTTTACTATCTTCGAAAGTATTTTTGCTAATGAACATTTTATAGTTTTTTCCCCTTCTTCTGTATTGTATTTTTAACTGGTAGAGGAGAAAAATAATTTGACCTGTGCATCAAAAGCAGAAGATAAGAGGGGCGCCTGGGTGGCTCAGTCGGTTGGGTGTCCGACTTTGGCTCAGGTCATGATCTTGTGGTTCATGAGTTCAAGCCCCATGTCGGGCTCCGCTCTGATATTGCAGAGCCTGGAACCTGTTTCTGATTCTGTGTCTCCCTCTCTCTCTCTGCCCCTCCCTCGCTTGCTCTCTGTCTCTCTCTCTCAAAACTAAATAAACATTTTTTTTTTAATTTTTTTTTCAACTTTTTAAATTTATTTTTGGGACAGAGAGAGAGACCGAGCATGAACGGGGGAGGGGCAGAGAGAGAGGGAGACACAGAATCGGAAACAGGCTCCAGGCTCCGAGCCATCAGCCCAGAGCCTGACTCGGGGCTCGAACTCACGGACCGCGAGATCGTGACCTGGCTGAAGTCGGACGCTTAACCGACTGCGCCACCCAGGCGCCCCCTAAATAAACATTTTTTAAGAATTAAAAAAAACACAGAAGATAAGTAAGGCCCCTTCCTTATTTCATATTTTCTTTATCATCCTGAGCTTACGCTCTAAGTTATCTTTGGTGGAAATGTGTGTCAAATGCCTTCATCTGAAACTATTGAATTACTAAGTAAATAGATGTATTTATGCTATTTTAACTGAAAGAGGTGAATAATACACCTGGCTACTTTTAAAGTGAATGTGAGAATAAATAGATGGAATTTTCCTGCTTCAGTGAAGGTTTGTGGGACGCATAGAAAATGAACAAGTGAAATGTTATAAATTTTGTCTCCAAAACCCTGAAATCTGAAGACATTCCATTTTCTTATCTTGACCCATGTTTAACAGAACCTGAATTTCTGCCATATGACCACAGCACTATTTCCATCACTGAAATTGTGGCAAGTCTGTGTGGGACTTACAACTTTTTCCCAGACTCTCATTTTTCCAATTTGCTGCTACTTGGTGACTGCGTGCTTTTTCCAAATTTTAGCAGCTTGGATGTATGGCCACGGATGGAAAAACTAAGGATAAAAACCATGCACAATTCTGATCCCACAGTCATAACCACATGATTTAGGATATTCCTTCAGCAATGAAGAAAGTGTTATTTATTACTTTTTTCTTTTCATGTTATATAAATATATTTCATTTATTCAAGCATAAATAAATAACTCAAACAACCTCAACTATAGAGCAAATGTGTAAAACATTAAGAGTACTGTGCTCATGCTTCTTTATTTGATTTTGATCCGTTGGTTCAAACCAATCTCTCAGGGTTTTGTGGGACAAACTCTCAGTGTTCATATGCCCTTAGGAATGCTTTTTTTCATGATTGATTAAGAATTATAAAGTCCTCCGTGACCACGGTACGCTTCTTTCTTTGCTTTTAAAGTAACCCATCCCTTCTTTTAAACTTGCTTCAATGGATTATTCCTTTTGAAGGAAAACCCTACATTATGGAGCAAAACGTTCGTCTGGAAAGCACGGTGGTTTCGTTCAAACCTAACGATGGTGTCCTTCAAACCTAACGATGGTGTCAGACCAACCTGAAAGCAAATCCTGATTCTACCCACTACTTCTGTATACTTCAATCAGAAAGTGCATCTGCCTGAACTTCAGTTTCTTTATTTGTAAAATTGGGATGATAACACCACTTGAAAGTTTACTATTGGACCTGATGACGTACCTAAGGTACCTCCCATATTGTATGTTCCCAATGATGCTGCATACTATCTTCTTTTTTGTTCTTGTAAAAAAACAAAGTCACTCCAGATAACGAAGTTGCCCTTCTGCCCATGTGGTACTGTGTCTTTCCCAAATGGTTCCAGTAGAAATCCTCAGTCTAAGACTATGTAAATAAATAACAAACTTGCTGTTTAATTGGACCACATTGATTTTTTTTTTTATGTCTGGGCAATTTGTTTGCAAATCACTTGTATAAAATTTCTACAAACACATATATAATTTAAATACTTCACTCTTGACGATAAAAATACTTTATCCCTCAAGCTAGTGCAAAACACCAGTTCAAACAGATCATTCTTCAAGTCTCCCTAGAGTGAAAATCGAAGACAAATATTTATGATATGGGATATTTTCTTAAATACTGTATTTCCGTTTTCTTATCTGTAAAATGAAGATGAAAAATAGTACCTTCTCTCATAAGGTCACGTGAAGATTAAACATGATAATGAACACAAAGTTCTGGCACATTTGAAATTGATTTTTTGTTTGTTTGTTTGTTTCTGTTACCATCATCATCTTCATGATTGAGTGGTTAGAATCCAGGCCCTTCCTGATTTAGGAAAATTTACCGACACTCTGAACTTTCCTTCCCTTTCCTTTTTTAATTTAAATTTGAGTTCCTTAACATACAGTTGATTTATGCTAAGTAAACGTCCCTTTTCTTACCTCCAAACAGAAGGAATGATCAAATCCCAGGCCTCTAGAGCACTTAACTAGACACCCGGTGAAGAATAACCACTCAGAAATATTAGTTACATTATTGTAAATATCCCAGACACAGGGATTTATATTTACGTTTACACTTATGTTACAGAGAAGAGTTTTACGTTGACTTGGGTTCGTCTTGCGGTTAAGTTGGTTATATAAATGTTCTCTGAAACTTTTCCTCACGAGCTCTTCCTTGAAAGAGACTGCTCCTTTCTTATTCTCTGTCTCATGTGGAGGGTTCCCTATTCAGCCTTGTTGAGCTACCCCCTCCCACCCTACAGTCTCAAGTGCTTGAATCCATAACTGCAGTATCCCTACCGCATTCCCACCCCCAAGTCACCCCCCCCGCCCCACACGGAACCCTGCGACAGCATTGCTTCCTGACAGAGCCTCCAAAGTCTGTTTTCTTTGTAGGAGAAACATCTCTCTCCAGAAACCTACCCCAAGGGATTCCCTACGTGGCTCAGTTCACCCATTTCTTCTTCAGTAGTTTATGTCTTTCAAGGCATTTGTCCATTTCATCTGTGATTGAATTTATTGGTATAGAATTTTTTGTAGTATTCCCTTGTTATCCTTTTCCTATCTCTAAAAACTGTAGGGATGATCCTTTTCTCATTCCTGATGTTTATAAGTTGTGTCTTGTTTCTTTTTATTTTTTTCCTCCCGACTAGAAGTTTATCAATTTTATAGATATTCTCGAGTAAGCAGCCTTGAATGTCTTTGGTTTTCTCTGCTGTTTTTCTGTTTTCTATCTTATTGACTGTGGCTGTGATTTTTATTATTTCTTTGTTCTGTGTACTGGGTTTAATTTACTTTTCTTTTCTTAGTTGCATAAGGTGGAAGGAAGTTTAAATCAATGTTTTGAGACCTTTTACTTCTCTTATATAGTCATTTCATGTGATAAATCTTCCCAAAAATACTCCTTTAAATTTATCCTGTGTTTTCATTTTCATTCAAATCAAAATATTTTTCATATATGTTTTGATACTTCCCTTCAATGCATGTATTGTGTGAAACTGTGTTATCTTGGGTCCATATATTTGGGAAAGTTCCAGAGATATTTCTGCTATAATTATTAATTTATCAATTTCTGTTTACATTTCTGTTAGCTTTTGTTTACATATATATATGCTTATGTTCGTTTATATATATATATATTTAAAATTTTTAATGTTTGTTTTTGAGAGAAAGAGGGATAGAGTGTGAGTGGGGGTGGGGCAGAGAGAGAGGGAGACACAGAATCGGAAGCAGGCTCCAGGCTCTGAGCTGCCAGCACAAAGCCCAACACAGAGCTCCAACTCGTGGACCGTGAGATCATGACCTGAGCCGAAGTCAGATGCTTAACCAACTGAGCCACCCAGGTGCCCCATGCTTCTATATTTTTAATCGCTGTTACTCAGCACACAAATGACACATTTTTCTTTATGATACGAACTTCTTTATCCTTGCTAACATTCTTTGCTCTGAAGTCCACTGTCTGTTAAATACAGTCATTCCATTATTCTTTTAATTAATTTTAGCACCTCACACATCTTTTCCATGCTTTTATTTTTAACCTATTTGTGAATTTATTATTAAAGTGTGTTTCTTGTAGGGAGCATAACATTAAGTCTTACTTTTTTTTTTTTTAATCTAAGAATTCTGTCTTATAATGGGAGAATTGAAACTATTTGCATTAGTGGGTTAATGGTATGGTTAATGTATCATTTTGCACTTTGCTTTCTGTTTTTCCCGCATATTTTTGGTTTCTCATTTCTTCTTTGCACTTTCTTTGGGGATTAATATGTAATTAATTACATATTCTACATATTCTATATTATATAATGGTATATGAATATAATTATGTAATAGATATAGTGATATATAAGAATGCGTATATTTTACATATGAATGTATAAAACCCCAGTCACATGATTGCCCCCAAGAGTAAACGACTGATACACCTGCAACCATTCTGTACCCATACAACTATTCTGTTTTTCACTTTCAGTACAATAGTCAATAAATTCCATAGGTTATTCAACACCTTATTATAAAACAGACTGCGTTAGACCATTCTCCCCAACCATATGCTAAACATAAATGCTGTGAGCACATTCAAGGTAGGCAAGGTGAAGCGATAATGTTTGGTGAGTTAGGTATATTAAGTGCATTTTTGGCTTCCAGTATTTTTAGTATATGATGGGTTTTCATGATGTAATCCCATCATGAATAAAGGAAGATCTATAGAATAATGTTTAGCCAAATATTAGGTTCCAGGGCCTAGCCATACTGACACATACAGTCAACCACTGAAGACTCTATTTTAATTCTTTTGTTGGCTTATCAGTAACAGGTCTTTCTTTTTATTTTAGTGATTGTTTTAGGATTCACAATAAGTGAATCAATTCACTTTAAAGAGTTTATTTTTAATTTGTTTAATGCTTATTATTTATTTTTGAGAGAGAGAAAGAGAGAGACAAAGTGAGAGCGGGCGAGGGCAGAGAGAGAGGGAGACACAGAATCCGAAGCAGGCTCCAGTCTCCGAGGTGTCAGCACAGAGCCTGATGCAGAGCCCGAACCCGCGAACTGCGAGACCACGACCCGAGCTGAAGTTAGATGCTCAACTGCCTGAGTCACCCAGGCGCCCCTAAAGAGTTTTCAATGATAACCAAATAATGTTAGGCAGTTACCATTTTTAATGCTCTCTATTCCTTTGTCTTGATCAGTATTGCCATCGGATATTATCTTATTTCTGTTGTGGGAGTTCTTCAGAATTTCTATAGTGCTGGTCTTCCAATGATAAATTCTTTCATTATTTTGCCTTCGTTTTTGAAAGGTATTTTTTGCTGGGTGTAGAATTCTAGGTTGACAGTGTGGATATTTTTCTTTTTTCTTTTAATACCCTAATGTTGTTTCTTCAGTATTTTTTTAACTTGCATTGTGTCCAATAAATCTGTTCTCATTTTTATTTTTTACGTGGAATGCGGTTTTTGTCCACCTGCTTGTAAGATTTTCTCTTTATCATTTCTTTTGAGTATTTTTGTCCTGGTGTACCTTGGTGTAATTTTCTTCATGTCTTGTGCTTAGGGGTTCATTAGTCTTTTCCAAGGTTCGGTGTATTTGATTTCATCAAATTTGGAAATTTTTGCCATTATTTTTTTCAAAAACAATGTAGGGACTCCAGTTACACATATATTGGCATGCTTGAAGGTATCCAACAGATCACTGATGCTCTGTTCATTTTCTCAATTTTCTTTTCTCTCTGTGCTTCATTTTGGAAATCCTTTTCAATGTCTTCAAGTTCATTAATTTTTTTTTGTTCTGCAGTGTCCAATTGGACCTTAATATTGATCAGTGTATTTCCATCTCATACACTGTAGTTTCCTTCCCTGGAGGTTTAAAGTCTAGCTTTATAAATGTCTTCCGTGTTTCTAATTAATTTCTAATTAACTATTTCAATAACTGTGTTTAATGTCCTCACCTGTAAATTCTAACACCTACTAGGTCAGTCCTGAGTCAGTTTCAGTTGATTGGCTTCTCAGTGTGGGTTTTTTTTCCCCCACGATTCTCTTCATGCCTGGTAGTATTTATTTATTTATTTATCTATTTATTTTTTTATTTTGTATTTTTTTCATTAAAAATTTTTTTTTAATGTTTATTTATTTTTGACAGAGAGAGAGAGAGATGGAGCATGAGCAGGGTAGGGGCAGAGAGAGAGGGAGGCACAGAATCCGAAGCAGGCTTCAGGCTCTGAGCTGTCAGCACAGAGCCCGACGCGGGGCTCGTACTCACAGACTGTGAGATCATGACCTGAGCCGAAGTCGGGTGCTCAACCTACCGAGCCACCCAGGGGCCCCATGCCTGGTAATCTTTGATTGAGTGACAAAATTTGTGAATTTTACTTTATTGGATGCTGAACATTTTTGTATACCTGTTAAGTGTCCTCGAGTTTTGTTTTGGGACACTGTTAAGTTACTTGAAAACAATTTGATCTTATGAAGTCTTAACATTAAGATTTGTTGGGTAGGAATAAACAGTCTCAGTTTGGAATAGTATTCCTTACCAGTGAGGTAAGATCCTCCTGAGTGTTCTCCTCAATACCCCATAAATCAGAAGATTTTTCCACTTTGGATAGAAAATCACATCTCAATTTTTTAAATTTGTGTTCACTTGCTTTTCTTTATATTTTACCTCATACTTTTGAAAACTGAGTAACAAACTCAAATCTACTTGTGTAAGGCAAAGCTATCAACATACTGTGTGAAGGTCCTCACGAGATCATCATCTGGATAGAGGTTCTGTATTACAATATGGGAATGGATAAGAACCCCTTCTAGAAAAGCCAGATCAGAGCAGCACATTTTTATGCCATAAATTGTGAACCTTCAGCATGAATTCTTCTGTCAGCACTTTGCTCATCACTTTGGTTGTCTGAAAGTAATTAATTCACTAAAAGTTTCCTCAGAAAAGGATCATAAGAAAAATACTCCCTGATGTCTTGGATATAAAATTCATTGGTCATATTTCCTTTTCTTAATCATCATAAGGTATTGCTGTTAAAAATCCATGGCAATTTGATTTTTTATTTCCCTAAGTCATTTGGCGTGTTTTTTCTGATGCTCAATAATTTTACTAGCCTATGTTTTAGCGATACTCATTATATTAGCTAGCTTTCCTTAGCAGCTTAAAGCAACAAGCATTTACTGTCTCACAGTTTTTATGAGCCAGTAACCCAAGTCCAGCTTGAGGAATTCCTCGGACTCAGGAGCATTTATAAGGCTGCAACCTAGGTGTTTCTGGGGCTGCAGTCATCCCAGTGTTCGACTAGGGAGAATCCACTTACCAGCCACTCATACAGCAGTGGACTTCCAAAGACCCCAAATCCAGCTCATTCACGTGGTTATTGGCAGGTCTCAGTTCCTCACTGGCTACTTGTTGAAGACACTGGTTCTTGCAGAAATAAGCCTCCACATAGGACGATGTATCATATGACAGCTTGCTTCCCCCACAGAAAGGTTGAGTATGGAGAAAGAGAGGCAAAAAGAAACAAACAGAGATAGAAAGAAAAAGGTAGAAATCATATTTTTTAATTACCTAATCTTGGGGAGCTGTATTCTACCCATGGGAAGTGACTCACTGGATACAGCCCTCACTCAGGAGGTGAACACACTAGCACCTGAATACTAGGAAATGGGAATCACTGGGAGACATTTTGGAGGCTGCTGGTTGCAGCCATTGTGTTGGTTTTTCTAGGGAATATGGGAAACTCTTTCAGTAATTAGTTTCAAGCCCTCTTCTGCTTCAAGAAATTTCTTATTACAGCTTTGAGAATGGAAAGAATTTTGTTCTGTTCAATCGCTTGGTTTTCTTTTTTTGTTTCCCGTGATGGACATCCATAGTCTCATATAAAGAAAATGGGAAATCATGAACAGAGATTGAAAACTACCTTAACTGCTCGGTGGTGAATAAGGAAACTCTATTCTCACATTTGTTGTCCTAACTTCAAAAAAAGAGATTTAGTCATAACAAAGGTAGGATAAGATTGATTTTATTTATTGGCCTTTGCACAACGTATGGGAATAGTTGCTTTAAAAGAGGCTGGCATGTATGGATGCTGAGATTTCTGAGCAAGTATTATGAGAAACACTTTACTTTTAAAATGGCAATGAAATAATCTGAGCCAAAGGCAGCCATAATATTCTTCAATCATATATTGATATTGGATAATAAAGATGAAGATATTTGTGACAAATAATAATGTCAAAAAAGAAGTTAAATGTCTACATTCCCCATGATTTTCAAACTTATATTATACCTATGAGCAGACTGAATGTTCAGTCCCTTTAAGTTAAGGAAAATTTAGTGAGAATATTTAGACATTTAAATAAAATAGCTTGAAATCATGTGAGTATTCTTTTTCTATTTATTTTATCACCAGACAACTTTCATGCCAGAAGACAAAAACTCATTTTCCATCTTTTCTCGGTGGCAATGTAGATTCATATCTAAAAACTATTGTACGACACTATGAAAGAGCTGTAATAAAGTTATATAAACCTGATTATCTTTCATCCAGAAAATATAGCTCTTAGTACTTCCAAAGTTGTGTTCGTAATAGCAATTAATGAGCTAGAAAGTCAAGTTGATTCTGGAATATTCTGTCTAAGGAGTGGGTATCCTAAGCACTAGATGCCAAGGCACAAGTGATCTACATAAGAATTTTTAATTTTCTTAACAAAGTAACAACTTTCTTGGTCAAGCATGAAGCCACAATAGAGAAGAAATATAATGGTACCAAACTAAATTATACCTATCTGATTTTTACATGACCATATTAGAGAGCCTACACATGTATTTTTTTATCCTTTTATTTGTTTAATTGCATCTAAAGAGAATCCATTAAAGCTGAGCTTAAAGAGGTATGTGTATTTTCCTTTCAATTCAGTCATTTCATTATTATTATTATATTTTTATTTGAGAGAGAGAGAGAGCGTGAGCAGAGGAGAGGGCAGAGGGAGAGACAGATAGAATCTTTAAGCAGGCTCCACGCTCTGCATGGAGACCGATGTGAGGCTTGGTCCCATGATCCTGGGATCATGCCCTGAGCTGAAATCAAGAGTCCAATGCTCAACCGACCGAGCCACCCAGGCATCCCTCAATTCAGTCATTTTAGATAGTAAGTAATGGATACAAGTGTGCATCATACAGAAGACATACTCACTTCTGTGTCTTCATGTGGCTACATCTCCCAATTTTTGCTTTTTTCTTCCCCTTTTCCTCTGTTAGAATGCACTCAAAATACTTCCAACTGGCTAAACCAAAGGAACACTAATATGAAATGGGAGTCTCACGTTCTTACACCTTCAACTCTACTTCTGCCCTTTTAATAAACAAACAAATAAACAAAAACCTACTTGGACTCGATGCTTTAAGTTTTCAGATTCTCCTATGACACAAATGTCCCCCTCAGGTCATTCGCATGCTTAGGAAACAACAAGTGTTTGATTCATATTCATTTCTGGAGACTGTCTAATCATTAGATTTGCAGCTTTAGAGCTCTAATAATATATTAGTTACCCCCCCCCAATATTTTTGGTGGAATTTTATAAACATGCTTTGCAGTTAAACAATATTGAACAAGGTGTTCTTTCTGTTTGGTATTTGGTAAACAGTGTCTTAATAGACAATTGCAAACTCATACTCTATTTTTTGGTATAGAATTTAATTTCTCTCTGAAAGCAAATCCTATCTGGCTCTTTGTTTAATATTCATGATTTTATACAATGGTTTCTAATTTTTTAACTGGTGTCTTTCCACACATAACAAAACTATATTCTATAAATTCACAAATTTCTTCCCGGACCTATTGCAATGCTCCAATAAAAACAGAACTCTTAATTGAAACCTAAGTAATTTCCAGGTTTTGTTTTTTTTTGCTATCTTTTGTTCAAAACTAGCAATTGATTTCTCAGGTTATTGGATAAAGATGATATAATAAATCAGTGGACAGCATAAATGTGGACTTCTATATTCCACATATCCCAGAAGACACTCTGTAATTGCGACTACATATATACGGTTTCCTTCATATGATCGTCATAAAGCTGAATCTGTATTTAGGATGTTATTCTCTCCTGATAGGGTTTGACAAAATAGTTAAAAACGGACATTTGGTTCTTGATAACTGGGGGGAAAAATCTGGCCGGCTTTTCTAAACGTAGTTTGCTACTGCACTGCTATGGTGTATGTGTATTACAAGAACATGGTAGTTTATGTATACTTCATGCCCAAGGATATTTTATGTTCTAAATCCAGTGATTTATGACAAATTCACCTTTGATATTTATAGCACACTCGATGCTTTATGCTTGGCTAGTTACCTGGTATCTTTCCCCAACCCCAAGTGTTTTACGAACTGTAGTAATTGTTAAAGTTGCACTAAAATAATTCTAGTTTCCGCACAGTCATAAAGGGGATCTGATATAAAACCACCAAATATTTTAACAAAACAATTACCAAAAATCTGTCACTTCGCTAATGTGGCTGTTAAAATATTTTTAAATGGAATCTGGCAGTTTGTATACCCACCGTGTAAAATTTAGAGAGGAAAAGTAGAAGAAAATGCTCCAGATGACGTCACGAACCTAACCCAAGATGTAAGAGCCACGCTGAACGACGAGGGACAGATTCTGTCAAAACAACAAAGAAATAACAGCAAAAATGAAATTCGACATTTCTTCAACAATTCCTTAAAAATAAAACAAACCTTTATTGGGAATCTGAGTTACGACGAAAAGCATACTAGGTGGCTTCACGAAGTAGATAATAAGGGATTTGAAAAAATTATAATCTACGCGAAGAGATCAACGTAACAGGAAACAACTAGAAGAAATGTACTCTGTAAGTAAACAAATAAAATGTAAAAAGAGCCAATTAAAAATAATCAAATTGGAAAATGACTTGCCTGGTAAACCTGACTGGAGGATATAGATTTTTGCTCCAGACATTGAAAGAAGTGCTGGGAATGTATTGCTAGGGAGGAGGTTTGGGATTGTATGGGCAAGAAGACACAATAAAAATAACAACACAGGCATGGGGATTATTAATTCCCATTTGGAATATTAAACATTTACTTCTTCATCACATTTATTCCATGCTTTAGCATGTTAGGTTCTTTCTAGGGATTGTGGGTGTAATAATAAGATCTACATGGCCTTGCCCTCTAGGAGCCTAGAGTTTAGTAAAAGTAAGAGACCAATGAACAAATGTATTGGTTTTCTATAGCTGCTGTAATGAATTACTATACATTAACACAACTGAATTCTGTGGAGTTCAAAGTCCAAAATGGTCCTTATGGGGCTGAAACCAAGATGTCCACAAAAGCTGTGTTTCTTTTGGAGTCTCCAGAAGAGGAGAACCCATTCCTTGCTTTTTCCACCTTCTCCGGTGTGCCTGCACTCCTGACTCAGAGCCCCTTCCTCTATCCGCAAGACGAACAGCATTAGTATCTTCAAATCGCTCTTTCTCTCTCTCTTTCCCCGTCCCCCATTTCCATCATCAGATCTCTTTCTCTGACTCTGACACTTTTGTCTCCCACTTGTAAGGACACTTGTGATTATATGGAACCCACCTGAAAAATCAGGGATTCCCTTTTCATCTTAAGATCTTTAACTTACTTCCACAAAATCCCTTTTGATATATAAAGTAACATTTTCACAGATTTTGGCAATTAGGACACGGTCATCTTGGGGCAAGGGCATTATTGTACCTACCACGACCAGCAGTTATGATAAACCATGGTAGGCACGAGCACGGAGGGAGCGCGAGTGCAATGGAACACAATGGGGGGGACCATCTATGTATCAAGAACAACGAATAAAACATATGCAAGTTATACGTTACCTGTAACAACCAAAGGGCGGACTCCTTGAGCAATTCAATAGTATAAAGAAATAAGAATTGAAGCAAAAACTATTTTAAGAGTAATGTGCTGGGTACATTCCAATTTTGTCTGAGTCTTGGAGTAGTTAAGATAGGAGACGGTGTTAGCTTATGTGAGGACATTCGCTATGGAAATTAAGAAGATGAGATCAGCTCTTTCGGCGCTGTCTACGCGAGGGATGAGAGAACACCACACCGTGGGTCTGAAGAGTTGGTGGTGACATACTCAGCTAAGAAGGCCGTAAAGCAGCCTATGGGCCAGATGGCCCAGTAATCAGAGTGAGACGTTGGCCCCAGCTAGGTAAAATTTGGAGTCAGCTATATTCCATCGGTCATGAAAGCACTGTCAAGAAGGGTTCCCCAAGGGAATGAATGCAAGTAGGAAAAGAAGCAGTGATAACCAAGGCCTTCCCTGAAAATTTAAGATATCAGAGTTAACCTGGAGGAAAAAGAAAATCACAAAATAGGCAGTTCTTCAGAAACCCCAACTTTCTCTAGAGTATAAAAATATTTATATTTATATAAAAAATCCAGCTTCAAAAATTGAATGTGTCTATGTTTACCAAGAGATTTATAGGTACATTAATGCTGGCCACACTCTAAAACATTCTATCAAACGCAGAACTTTATTATAGGCACTATTTTACCCTCTGCTGAAGTCTTTAAAAAGAAGGAAAATGTGTTAGAAAAAGTTTCATGTTGTTTGAGGAAATAATATCTGTATTTTGATAATAAGCCACAAAATCCTTTCCTTCTCTTATGATAGCCAACTTAAGGGAAAATAATAGTCCATTTTGGGTAGAATTTCTTATCTACATCCTAATTCGATGATTCTATACTATTACCATTCCTGTACTCTTAGAACGCAGACAAAAACTGAATAAGGATAGTCCTTAGTTCTAAAAGATTTGTTCAAAACATGATGGAGGCTTTTAAAATTAAGTGTACGATTAAGTACATTGTACCTTTCTGGCTGTACTTGTGGAAATTAGATGACACTTTTGAGAAAAGCCAAACTGAAATGAAAGTGTGCTTTTTAAGGTTTTGAACAGACCGTGTTTAAGACTGTAAAACAAAGCTTGGGAATATCTCAGATAGAATTAGTATATTGATCCAAACAAGAAGTGTGTGTGTGTGTGTGCGCGCATGTAGGTAGGTAGGTAGGGCAGGATAAACACTGCTCTCTGTGTGTGAGTTATACATAAAAGATAGGTATAGTGCAACATATAACTATATAGATAATACATAGTCCCTGCCCTCTTATTTATCATTATTTTATTGACACAAATACGTGAAACAATTTCTAACAAGACAATATACTTTAGAGTACAAAACTACGATTCTAATAAACTCTGAATAGTTGTCTATTACTAAACAACTATTTGCTTAGGTGTACTGACTTCTAGATCAGAGAATTACTATTTATTAGACACATATCATACTCCGGGCACTATCAAGTTATATTTTATCTATATTATCTCATTTTATGTTTCCAACCTGTGAGATCATTATGTATCTGGTTATAAGTATCACATTTTTAGAAGAGTTGTTGTAGAATTATGTTTGTCAGCCTCTGTCTCCCCCTATTCCAACCTCTCCCAGACTTCTTTGTCTCCCTACATTTTCTGAGCACCCAGTGAGAACTCAGATTCCCATTCCAGCTAGTCCATTCCATCACTACTAGGGTCACTGGCCTATTTCTGGGACTGAATTCAGGTCTTGCCCATTGGGATTCTTCCTTAGTCTAATCTCACAACTTGAAAACCTACTACCTTGGCTCATTCTTCACAATAAAAAATGGCATAACCCTTACTATATTCCCACGTTTAAGTCATCCTCAGTCTCCTCGGTTCTGAGAAACTGCCAGAACTCCAAATTTTATCCATGCTGCTTCCTCTCAGATTCTGTTTATGGCCTCATGTTCCTGCTGTACCTGCCATAGCCCTTTCCAACTCCCTCCTTTCCTCCATTCTGTGCACCACCAACAACAGGTCAAGGGCCATTGGTCAATTTTGCCAGTCTTCCAATATATAAAATACCTTAATCTCCTCTGCTCAATTGCACAGGGGCTAGGCAAGAGCAAGCAGTCAGTAAATCTGGGTTCAATCTTGACCCTGCTCCTTAGCCGTATGATCAAGAGTAAATTCTTTAACTTCTCAGAATTTGGGTTTATTCAATCATAAACTGGGGATGATGGAATTTCTAAAGCAAAAAAAAAGACTAAATGAGAAGATGTGTAGATGGCTTAGCACACCATCTAACACCAATAGATAATAAAAAAGCATTTCTTATTATTACATCATTGAGCTGAACTTCCTTCCCTTGCCTTTGTATTTCTCATGGACCCTTTATTCTAAGTACTTTGAATACCCAGAGATTCTTGATTCACCTGTCTTTTACTCATTATTTGCCCAAGAATGAGAAAATTTTGCTCAGTGAAGTTCAGGGAAGAAACATGCTTGACATTTCAGCTCATTGACTGTGACTTGTCACTTGCCGGCTCATTTCTCAGCTGTCGAGCACTGTCTCCATTCCCCCTACCTTCCCATCCACTGGATGGATTCCTTGGCCATCCTGGCCCACTCCCCATACTCCCTTTAAATCTACTCTACATTGTGGGAGCTGTATCCCAGAATTCTCTTCCAGATGAGACCTCCCTGGATGCCCACTATTATTTCGACTTTATTTCCAACTCAGGGCCTTCTTTTGCAACTGTTACTGCAGATTCTACCTGGTCCAGCACTCCTGAGCTAAGCTACCTTCCTTCTTGTCAAGCTGGGTCTCCTCCAGCTTGCTGCTGGCTTGCACTGCCCGGCAATGAACTCTTAACTCTGTGCCGGGAGCTAGTGTCGATGGTGACAGAACACACACAAAAACAAGGGTGGAAATCCACTGAGACAGATTGTTTAGCTGCTGCATTAATGAAAACAAATCATCCAGTTTGGCAGAATGCCATCTTTTAAACTGAGAGAACATGTTCTCCACTCTAATGCATTTGAATTCATTATTTTTTGCCATGTATATATTATGGCTTTTAAGACATTCTTTGGGAAACACATAGATAACTTTGTTTCACCTTGAGCCATTGTGTTCCACTAAATAACCATGTGCTGAATTTGCAACCAAAGAGAAGTTCTGAGAAATTTAAAGCAAGCTAACTGTTGAAGAAAACCAATGCATGAAATGGAAGGGATGTACTTGTAAACAAAGTCAACACGATTTCAGTGTTATTTAAGATGAGTCAAGGTTTTAGTAGTTGCTGCTTTCTCCTCCCTTACATGAGCTGAAATTCTTCTGGACTCATTAACAATGTTTGCCATGATCTCCTTGATAAAAACTACAGAAACCGATTTATCATAACACCTCATACTCATAATTTTTCAACTGATTACACAAACAACTAATCTATTAAAAATCAAAAATGCTACTGATAGTAATAATTCTTCTGAATGATTTTCCCACCTTAAAAAATTCACCTTCCATTACTGATGTACCTCAAATAAACATGTTATGTGTTTTAATCGGTAGGAAATTAAAAAGCTCAATTTAAAATAAGACCTAAAATATCCATATGCCACGTAGGGAATTTTAATTCTAGCATATATGCTTTAAAAAAAATTGCAGTCCTGACATGAAAATCTCCTAGTAAGTTACAAACCAGCAGAAATCACACTTCACCAAAATTATTTCTCCTGAGTTGTAGTATCCTTAAGGAAATGATTATTTTTCTTTCTACCACCATATTGTTCATTTTTCAACTTTTAGTATCTACTTAGAACCCAATGCTTTTGATTTAGCCATTCGTCATTCTCTAGAAGAATTTACTTTTGTGGAATTCTTGCGCACTTGGTCACGCTCAGACCCCCTAAGCCAAGTGTAACTTTCGTTAAAAGAAGATGAGTAGCCAGTATCCATTTGAATAGATTTTAAACAAACAAACAAACAAACAAAACAAAACAAAAAAAATTTCACAACCTGGGGTAAAGAAAAGTCGAGTCTGTCTTAAGTGACAAGTGGAAGAAGGTTAGGAAGGAACTCTAGAAAGGGTCCTGTGCCTCAGGTAAAAAGCAAATCAAACCTAAAGGAAATGATTTTCATCTGAATGCAAGGATGTTGACAAAGTAAATCTTTCAGTCTTCTAGAACACAGCCAAATTGGAAGCTAATTTACTGCTGGCTGATGTCAGAAGCAATCTCACTAGTCTGCCACAGAAGCCACACAAAGAACATTATTCATAAGTGAACTACCTTGATAAGAAGCCATCCTCCCATCATAATTAGGGAATACAGTGACCAGAACCAGAACTGAAGTTTTAATAATAAAAGACAGTAAACTCTCTTTGTAACTTCCATGACAGAAAAGTAAAATATAACCCAAGAGGTCAGATGATTCCAAACTGATGTCACCTCAAAGCAGCTAAAGATAGCAAATTATTTTTGTACACTGAAATAAAGTGACAATGTATTCCAAATACAGTTTATAGAGGTCTCAAATGGAATCCCATTTTTGCTTTGCTAATTCAATCAGTAGTTACTACACAGGACATGACCAAATAATTTTTTCCCCCGGAATATTGATAGACAGTTGCTGTTTGGGTTTGGCAAACATCTCCAAGTCAAGATAATATTCTCTGTGTCCTGAATTCTTGACTCTCAGAAAAGTTACAGTAATATTTTCTGAGTTTTGGAAGGTGCTGTGATTCCAGTACACATTTCTCAGTAACAGGAATCAAATATCTGTATTCATTATGCCTACAGCTTAATTCAGAGCATTTCTTTTGGTTGCAAAATCCAGAACATTTTGCTAACTGTTTTCACGTTCAGACTTCTATCTATTTTCTCCTCTTATGGTTCGCAAACCCTGAAGTTTAAAAAACACAGGAACTATACTCAAAATTTAATAAGACTGCCCTTTAAGCTGACATTCCGCATGGATTTGCTCATTTTATAATCACTAAGAAAATTCTGGTCTTGATTCCGATCCTCAGATCTTCCTAGGCATTCAGAAGCAACTGAGTTTTTATCTACTTTTTGTCTTATGACAATAGCTGTCGTGATGACTTTTAAACTGTTTACATCAACTATTTTTCTTGTTAAGAACCCATTTGGAATTTTGATATTTCACAGGATTAATTAATTTTATAAACTAATTCAAAAGATACAACCTGATACAAAGAAAATGTTTCTTAAAAGTAATCTTACAATTTAGACAAGTGGGTTGAAATCCTGGGTCTTTAACTTTCTTGGAGTATAGTTTTGGGCAATTGATGGGGGGAGGACATAATGTGTTTAAAGCACTCTTTTAGTATTCTCGGAATCCCTAACTCATTCTACATTAAACTCACGCTTTTTAAAGTAGTGCTGTACTTTCAGAGGACTTGACTAGTCCAGGTAACTCCCAGACCTGAACTCACTCATGATACCATTGTCTACCTTTATACGTCGCTTCTTTGTATACTGTTTCTCTGAGGAACAAATACAAGGATTGGTCTAATAGCTAGATTTCCAGCATGAAAAAGATGTTTATCACAATGCAGCTCTCTTGAGCATAAATTACATTTGGACAGCCCTCAATACCTGCTTTTTTTTGGACCTGAAATGGGGCTCACCCCAAGAAGCAAGACTAAAAGAAAGCCTTTCAAATTTTCATTTGATGCACCAGAAATCTGGCCCATCCATAGGTAGCTAGGGAATCGCTCAGCAGAGCAACCTGGCATGTAGCCATGGAGCATGGAATGACTCTCTTTGATCTGGGGATTTTGCCAGAACTGTGAGCCTGACAGTTCGAGTTGTTCATTGGACAATAGTTATTGATGGTCATCAAAGGATCATCAGTACTTATTCACATAAGAAGGCCCATACTGCGCTGCTTTTTAAACCCACATCCATAGATCACAGTCAGAGCAATCTTCAGAACAGAAGTTCGTGAAACAGTTAAACCATAAATTATTCAGTAAAAACTTAAAGTATCAACATAGCCATGATTTGATCATTTTATAATTACTGAGAGAACTTCCTGCGCTATTATGTTTCGCTAGGGATAAGCTAATTTACTTCGGAAATTTCCAGGTTAGGAAATCCTGACAAGGATTGGTATTTGGGAGCCAACTAGACAGATAGGAATTTTGCAAAGTGAGTCACGTGAACGGCACAATCCCAGCTGTCGCGTGAGAGAGTCATGAGGTCATGAGTGGTTTCCACTCTCAGCAAAAGGACTCAGACTGTATGCCAGTTACTTAAGGGAAAACAATTAATTATTACAATAGCCATTTTGTTATGAGGGTGGATATTGTGGGTAAGGAATTCAAACAAGGCACCGTGAGGACGACTTGTCCGTGCTTCGTGATGCGAGGGGGCCCATCTTGCAAACCTAGGTCTAGGTATGACTTGACGGCGGGGTGTGAGAATATTCTAGGGTGTCTTCACTCACATATCATAGGGGTGATGCTGGTTTCCGCTAGAACCTTAGCTGAACCTGTCAGCTGGAATGCTTTCTTGTGGTTATTTGGCCTGGGTGTCCTCACAGCATGTAGACTTCAGGGTATTCAGACTCCTTACTTACTTGCCAGTCCAGCATCCCAAAAATGAGTGTCTCAGAGAGCAATGGGGAAGGTGGGTGCCACTCTTTTTGACATCCTCAAAGGTCATGAGGCATCACCTCCACTGAGTTCTGCTGTCTCAGGGTCCCAAGTGTGCCCGGATTTAAGGGGAAGGGATATAAACGCCACCTCTCTGGGATAAGAGTGCCAGAAAGTATGTATGCATTTACTGAAACCACTGCAGGTCCCCACAAGGGCCCAAGGCTGGGACACGATTAGGGGTTCCAGGGCGGATCCCAGCCACCTTAGCAAAAGCAAAGCACAAAATAAAAAAGAAACCTCTGCTCCGTGAAGGACAACGTCAAAAGAATAAGAAGACCAGTCACAGACTGGGAGGAAATATTGGCAAAAACACATCTTATAAAGAACTGTGTTCCAAAATATACAAAGAACTCCTAAAACTTAATTAGAAAACAAACAACCTGATTAAGAAGGAGCTAAAGACCTGAACAAACATCTCATAAAAGAAGATACACAGTGGAGGGGTGCCTGGGTGGCTCAGTGGTTAAGTGTCCGATTTTGGCTCGGGTCATGATCTCGTGGTTCTTGGGTTCGAGCCCCGCCTCCGGCTCTGTGCTGACAGCTCGGAGTCTGGAACCTGCTTCAGATTCTGTGTCTCCCCCTCTCTCTGCCCCTCCCCCACTTGCACTCTGTCTCTCTCTCTCTCTTTCTCAAAAATAAATAAATGTAAAAATGTTTGGAAAAAAGAAAAATTCCCAGTGGCAAGTAATCACATAAAAAGATGCTGCACATCATATGTCATGAGGGAAATGCAAATTAAAACAACCATGAGGCACCACTACACGCTTTTAGAATGGCCAAATCTAGAACACTGACAACACCAAATGCTGACAAGGATGTGGAGCAAAGGAAACATTTGTTCACTGCTGGTGAAAATGCAAAATGGCACAGCCACTTTGGAAGACAGCTTGACAGTTTCTTACAAAGCAAAACATATCCTTACCATATGATCTAGCAATTATGCTTTTTGGTATTTACCCAGAGAAGTTGAAAACTTACATCCACACAAAAACCTGCACATGGATGTTTATAGCTTCACAAGTGCCAGAGCTTGGATGCAACCAAGATGTCCTTCAGTAGATGAATGGATAAACAAACTATAGTACATCCAGACAATGGAATATTATTCAGCACTAAATAGAAATGGACTACCAAGCTGTGAAAAGACAGGGAGGAAATTTAAGTGCACAATACTGGTGAAAAAAGTCGATCTGAAATGGCTATATACTGTAAGATTAGAATCTTACATTAACATTCTGCAAAAGGCCAAATTATGGACATAGTGAAAAGAACAGTGGTTGCCAAGAGTGGTAAGGGAGGGAAAGATGAATAGGAGGGGTGCAGAGATTTTTAGGAGAGTGAAATTACTCTGCATGATGCTACAATAGCAGAGATATGTCATTATACATTTGTCCAAACCTATAGGCTGTAAACCACCAAGGGTGACCCTAATGTAAACTATGGACTTTGGGTGATTATGATATGCTTTAGGATATGTAGCTTTATCAAGTGTAACCAATGTATGACGAAGAGAAACAAAAACCCAATTTATGTATTTAATTAACAAATACTGATAAAGTATCTACTATGTTCCTTTTTTTTTAATGTTTATTTATTTTTGAGAGAGAGACAGAGCACCAGCAGGGGAGGGACAGACAGAGACGAAAACACGGAATCTGAAGCAGGGTCCAGGCTCCAAGCTGTCAGCACAGAGCCCGACGCAGGGCTCGAACCCAAGAACAGTGAGATGATGACCCGTGTGGAAGTCGGACACTTAACCGACTGAGCCACCCAGGTGCCCCTACTATGTTTCTGAGAAACAGAATCAACAAGGTATCTGTTCTCAGGAAACTCACATTTTAATAAGACATACAGTAAACAAAAATTCAGGTATGTAAGATGATTACAATTGTGATTAGTGAGAAAGGAGACCTGGCTTACCATTTAGGAATTATACTATATATATAGATAATTTCTACTTCCAGGCAAGTCAGGAGTAATAACACTAGAATATGCTCCAATCTAAAACAAACAAAGCAGACCAGATAAGTAAAACAATCGTTTTCGAGAACTGGGTATCAGTTAACAAAGGCCAGAGATATTTGGGAAACAGGAAGTAAAAACAATGTGAGCCTTATGATTGTATCTGCTTATTATCTTGAGGGATCTTTCAGACTGAAGTACATGTGGAGGGAAGTGAGATAAAGCCCCAGCAGACTGTCTGGGTTGGGGGTACAGAGCTAAAACTCCAGGGGAGATCAGTGTAAATAGACTTCACATGAGAGAGTTCTAGAGAGTAGAGATCTGCACTGAGCATTCACGCAAGGCTAAACATACTGTCTGTTTCAACCAGCAAGTCTGGAGAAAACATCGGTTTTCATAAAGCATTACGTAGAGAACTCACAAATCTCTTGGATCGGTGGTGAAAAATAATTAGCCTCACCCAAAGTGCTGCTTGGGCCCTGCCTAACAAATCCTAAAATCAATAACCGACACTACCAAGATATTTCCAAGTAATTTGCTGGATAATCCACTTATCCAGAACAAAGCTCAATCTCCGTTTATAAGGATCCAATATCTAGTGCCCAACAAGATAAAATTTATAAATTCTGTTATTTGATCAAAGATCATGAGTCATGCAAAAAGAAATAGAGAGAGAGAGAACAACGACAACAAGAAAATGCATCCCACAATAAAGAGAAACAAATTCAACTGATCAGAATTAATTCAGAACAGGCATAGATGTTATAATTAGCTGGCAAGAACATCAAAACAATTATTTTTATTGTATTCTATCTGTTCAAAAGTTAAGTATAAACTTAGGAGATTTTTCAAAGGTGTACATTATGTTTTCAGATGTGAAAACCATAATACGTAAGATGCAAAATACATTGGGTAAGATTAAGGCCCAGTTAGAAATGGAAGAATAAGAGATTCTTAAACTTGGAGAGATAGTTTTAAGATATTTCAAAATGAAACACAGACAGAAATGAGAATTCAAATAAATGGAAAGAGAATCAGCAAGCTATCAAACATGTCCAGGCATCATAATATATGTGCAATTGGTGCCCCAAAGGAAAGGCTAGAGAAAAAAAAATTGAAGACATAATGGCCAAGTTTTTCCAAATTTGATAAAAAAATTGTAACTCACTGGTCCAATAAACATAAAAGACTCCAAGCACAAAAAGGATGAAGAATACTACCCCATGATGCATCATAATCAAAATTCTCAACAGCAATAATAAAAAGAAAATCTTAAAAGCAGACAGAGAAAGAAAAGATACTACATACTGAGAAACACATACAACAGATTCCTCATTGGAAACAATAAAAGCAAGAAGACAGTGGAGCAAAATCTTTAAAACACTAGAAGAAAATAAACTTTTTTTCTAAACTTTATTTATTTCCTTTGAGAAAAAGAGAAAGAGGGAGAGAGAGAGGGTCTCAAGCAGCCTCCATGCTCTAGTGCAGAGCCTGATATGGGGCTCAAACTCACAAACCGTGAGATCACGACCCGAGTTGAAATCAAGAGTCGGTGGCCCTGACTGACTGAGCCACCCAGACACCCCCAGAAAATAAACTTTTAAATGTAGAATTCTATGAACACCAAAAATGTCTTCCAAAGTAAAGAGGCAAAATCACGACTTTATCATATATACAAAAACTGAAAGACTTTATCGCCAGCAGAAACGCCTTATATGAAAAAATTCAGGAAGTTTTTCAGGCACAAGAAAAATGATAACAGATGGAAAATAGAGCTACACAATGCGATGAAGAGAGTCAGAGATGCCAACTACATGGGTATATGCCTAAGATTTTTTTTATTACTTAGTTTTTCTAAAAGATAAACTTATTTTTTTATTCTTTTCTAATTTTAATTTTATTATTATTATTATCATTTTTTATTTTAGAGAGAAAGAGTGCACATGCTGGGAAGAAGGGCAGAGAGAGAATCTCAAGCAGGCTCTGTGCTGAGCGGACGCTCAATCCCACGACCCTAAGATCACGACCTGAGCCAAAATCAAGAGTCAGACACTCAACCCACTGAACCACCCAGGTGCCCCTCAAAAGATACACGCTTTAAAAAAGCATTGTGTGGTTTATAACACATGTATAAATAAAGTGAATGACAATAGCATAGAAGACTGGAAGGAGAGAAATGGAATGTACTCTATTAACGTTTTATATGTGAGATGGGCACGATTGCACTTGAAGGCAGACTGTTAAAGATGAAAATCCTAAGCCGTAAAGCAGCTACTGTTTTCTTTTAAAGTTTTAGCTGGTGAGCCAACAGCAACAACAACAAAATAAAGTGGAATCATAAAAATATTCCACTTATCCAAAAGAAGTGGGAAAAAAAAAAAAACAGAAGAAAAGGAGAATGTCTCTACTTAGGCTTGTAAAATTTAAAATAAGTAAAAAGTCAAACATGTACGTACCATACCATCCGGCCATTCTATTCCTAGATATTTTCCCAAGAGGAAAGAAAGCTTATGTTCATACAGAACTACTAAAAATGTTTTGTAGCAGCTTCGTTTGCAATAGCCCAAACTTGAACACAACCTAACTTGTCCATCCTCAAAGAACTCATAAGCCAGTTGCAGGATATCCACGCAGTAGAAGACTACTCACAATAAAAAGTAACAGCACGCCACAACAAAACAAGTAAGCTGGACAAAAAGAATTATGCGTGCTGTAAGCTTCCATTTATATAATACTCAAACATCCCAACGCATCTATAGTGACAGAGAGCAGAGCAGTGGTTCTCTGGAACAGGTAGACAAAGGCGCTCTCCAAAGGGATTTAAAGGTGGTGTTGGAAACTTTTGGCGGTGGTGGACCTATTTACTGCCTTGATTCTGTTGACGGCTTCGTAGGTGTGGGCACAGGTCAAATTAAATTGTACGCTGTAATTCTGTGCAGTTTCATGTACGTCAAAAATAATCCTAGATAGGGAGTAATTGAAAATGATGTAAGATTGCCAAGACAGAAAATATGGTGATAAATGCAAAACAGGTACGAGATTAAACCTTCGGATCCCCAATATTTATTTATTTATTTTTAAAATGTTTATTTATTTTTGAGACAGAGAGAGACAGAGCATGAACGGGGGAGGAGCAGAGAGAGAGAGGGAGACACAGAATCCGAAGCAGGCTCCAGGCTCTAAGCTGTCAGCACGGAGCCCGACGCGGGGCTCGAACTCACAGACCATGAGATCGTGACCTGAGCCGAAGTCGGACGCTTAACCCACTGAGCCATCCAGGCGCCCCCAGATCCCCAATATTTAAATGGCATGTCACAAAGGACAAGCTTTCAAGCATTACATAGAAGAAGCCATGGGAAGGTGAGGAAGAAAAAAAACCAGGGAAAGAGTATTTCAAGAAGGAAGAAGTGGTTGGGGTGCCCTGGTGGCTCAGTCGGTTACATGGCCGACTTCAGTTCAGGTCATGATCTCACCACTCGTGAGTTTGAGCCCCGCATCAAGCTCTGTGCTGACAGCTCAGAGCCTGGAGCCTGCCTCCGATTCTGTGTCTCCCTCTCCCTCTGCCCCTCTCCCACTCAACGCTCTGTCTCTTTCTCTCAAAAATAAATAAACGGCAACAATTTTTTTTAATTTAAAAAAAAGGAGGAAGTGGTCAGAGGTGTGAAATGCAGCAGAGAAGTCAAGCACAACGAGAATTTACTATTGCGTCGAATTTGGACTAACGGGAACCTCTGAAGGCTTTGGTCAGATCTTCTTTGTTGGAACCGCCCGGGTGGAAGTCACACTGGAATGGAATGGAGAATAAGTTGGAGATGAGAAACTCATGGCAGCCAATAAAACAACTTTTTTGGGAAGATAGCTATGAGGGGCAACAAGAGTAGCTGGAGAAGGCTATGGGAGGGTGTGTGTGTGTGTGTGTGTGTGTGTGTGTGTGTGTGTGTTTTAAGATGGGAGAGTTTTATAGTATGTTAAAATGTTGAATAAATGTTCTATTGGTGAGAGCAAGAAAAGAAGGAAGTAGGTAGGTAGAGTGTCAATTCCTCCACTATTCGTTCCAAGAGGGTAGTTCTCTCTCTGAACAGTTCCTGGCACGTTGTCAGATTTCCACAAACATTTGTGAATAAATGGATGAAAAATGCAGAAAAATATTTTTTATACACTCGTACTTCACTTACCCAGTCACCAAAATGTTACATAAAAGTTTCTTATTACACCCGACCTCTCATATTAGACTTCGCCAATGTGCAATTATACCGTGATTATTTTTTCGGTCTAATATATTTTATGTGACTAAAGACTTAAAAAAATGTTAAGGGGGATGTCAGATTTATATTTTGCATTTGTTAGTAATCTTGACTATATACTTGCTAGAAGGATGGAAATAGGATTTGGATCCAAAGGAACATATTTTGTAGAGGCCAGCAGAATTACACTTGTAGTACAAACGTTCCCATGTCACTTCCCATTAGTTCAGCTATTTGGTCCTGTTCCAATCTTGATGAAGAAGGTGAACAGGAATGAAAATTGTGGGACTCTGGTCGGTTTTCTTTTGTTTTTGTTTATTTGTTTGCTTTAGGTTTGTTTGGTTTTGGCGATGTGTCATCAAAACTATAAACTCATTTGGACCTCTGTTTGCAGTAATTATTCGAATTATTTCAACAATCTAGCCATTGTGCTCACAACTTTAGGGAAATGACTAGGTCAAGGTTCATGTCAAAGAATAAACAAATAAGGGATTCAATTCAGGCACAAAAAAATAATTTGCTAAGCACTTTCACCAAAGTTACAAAATACTCTTGAAGGAAAGAAACCAAAAAGGCTGGGTTGACATGGAGGGCGTGCTTTTAAGTGGTGCCCTGGAAAATGACTTGTAGTTAGTTCCTGCTTGTCCCCTACTTCGAATGAGAAGTTTGGGCCTCAGCTCTGAAAAAATTGTATTTGCAAGAAAAGAATTATCTTCTTAAAGAGAAAGACACTGATTTTATGTTCACCACGAAGTAACCTTGTATCCCTGGGCAAATCACTTCCCAACTCAGAGCTCTCTGGAACCTGACAAAGGAGTGGTAACTATTCCACATTAGCCTGGAGAAGATTGCAAAAAATATGAAAAGTGCTCAGTATTCGGCCCACTGACTGATTACGAACAATGCTCAGAATCTTCGAAGAGCCCCGTACTATCATGCCTAATCGTGACCAAGAAACAAAAACTATTAAAGATGAGCGTCAGATGTTAAGTTGGATAGTGCAGTCGTAAAAGGGAGCTAATGAAAATGTGGTCCCTAGAGATCTTCCAACCATTTATAACTCCCAGGGTCTGGGTATTTTTCTCCGGTGCTCAAGCACAGACTTTTAACTTTAAAGGAAAGTTTAATTTATCTAAAAGAGTGGTTCCAACTCTGCGAAGTCATCCGTTTGGGTAACTTGGATTCGCTCTGTACAATAATTTGGACACCTGTCATCCGTTCACCCATTTGCTATTTTTGTGACCCCTAAGGACTTTTCGATATGAATTGGGAAATGTGTATAATATGATCGATTAATTGTGTGTAAGTCTCATATTCAAAAACTCTCAGTGATATTTTTTTTCGTCTCTTTAGGCCGTATTCAGATTGTGGCAACTGCTCCTGGCCACAAATATTGGAGACCCAGTTATAATAAAAAGGTCTTTATGATGAGCTGCACACATGGACAAATATTGTGAGATTCCTTCTCACCACGAAAACTTTGAGAACATTGTCCTAAGCAAACAGGGCACAGTCCTACTTAAATTTTTTATTTTTGGCCCAGGACCTTCTAAACTAGGCTGATTTAGATGTTTTTTTAGTTTATAAATCTTCTCTGACTTTTCTAAACAACCCACGCTCAGTGTGTGCCATTAGTGGTTTGTATCCTTTTTTCTCTCAAAATTTACATAAATTTACTAGAAAAATAAGTTCAGAAATTGTGTTCTTCTGCATGCCATACCTTAACTTAAAGAGAAATATACTCTGTGATTTTTAGGAAAATAAAACTCATTTGGCACTTGGAACTTGAAATCTGAAGAAGGTAGAGAAAATGTTAACTAATCCAAATGGGGGAAAATTCTTTAAAATGAAAGACACCTGAATTTGTTAGAACGTTGTTATTTATAATAAAAATTATTTCAGATTTAAAATGATAATTGCTCTCTAAAAGCCACAAGAGAAAAAGCTAGAGGTATCAACTTTCTTGAAGACTTCAAACACTTTTTGATGAAAGCTTGCTCTCAGCCTTGCTCCAGACCAGGAGAAAATATAGTGACTGTATATGAGTTGAGAAATAAACATGAAGTTAAATATGATTAGTAGGCAAATTATTTCTGATTAATAGATGTTTATTTGCAAGAAAGTATTTCTGCCCCTAAATAAATAACTTCTTATAAATTGTACAAAACCTCAAAAACACGATAATTAAAAACCACATTGTTGATGTTTTCCATCCAAAGAGATGAGAAGATAATTGTATCTGCAACATTTCACGGATATCTAGTTCTTGTCTCTTCCCAAGATAAAGAGACATGCTATTGTCTGTCAAAGACCAGTAGGGTGCACAACTACTTACATAAAAGGATGTCAGGATTTTGAGAGAATCGTGCTATCTTTCGTGTCATAAAAAATAGTTAAGTAAGTTAAAATCTTTCCTTAGAAGCACAAAAATTAAATATATATATATATGTATGTGTGTGTGTGTATAAATATGTATAAATAGTATAAATATGTATATATGTAAATATATGTATATATATAAATATATATTTTATATATTATATACATAATGTACAGTTGAACAGCAATGGGTTTGAACTGCATGGGTCCACTCATACGTTGTTTCTTTTTTCCCCATAAATATAACATGGTTCTGTAAATGTATATTCTCTTCCTTATGATTTACTTAATAACATTTTTTCTCTAGCATACTTTACTGTGAGAACACAATATACATTGCATGTAACATAAAAATAATGTGCTAATTGATGTTTGTTATCAGTTAGGCTTCTGGTCAACAGTAGGCTATTAGTAGTTAAGTTTGGGGGGAATCCAAGATTATGTAGGGATTTTTCGACTATGCGGGGGTGGGGGTTCATGCCACTAATCCCTGCATTATTCAAAGATCAGTTGTATAAAATGTGTGTGTGTGTGTGTGTGTGTGTGTGTGTGTGTGTGTATGTTTTCCCTCTGTAAGCAAAATGCCCATTAAAACTCTGTCTAAATGGCTCATAGCAGTCCCATTTCTTCTTTGCCTGAACTGGAGTAAGGAAAAGTGACCAGCTCTTTTGGCTACTAACTTGGATGCCTGAAGTGGTGTTTCTGAGTGCAAATGAGAATCAATAAATTCTTTATCTTTGCCTTAATATCAGTTTGCCTATGTCTGGAAAATATGACTCTATAATATATGATGTAAACAAGATAACAAATTACATGTTTTAGACATAAGTGAAATCTAAGAATCATGAACTCTAACCTTCCCAGTTTACAGATAAGGAAATGAAGCCGCCAAAGTAGTTAGTGGCTCACTATGGTTATGCCAGAAATTAGTAGAAGAGGTCAGAGTTCAAACACTTACTTTAATATTCTTTTCTTCCATGCATTATTTTTTTGGTTGTTAATCTATAAGAATTTGTAGTTCAGAAGGGCATCTGATAAGCAGGGTTCCCCTATCCCAGTCATACAGTCATAGAGTCCAATAGGAATGCTCATAAATCCTCGCAGAAACTTCCAAGAAAAAGTAGAAACAACAGCACAGAAAGTCAGACTTTCACAAGGTGTAATGCCAAAATCTAGGAAGAACTGACATTAGTTATGGTAGATGCAAAATTGACTGAAAAAGAAAGACCTTCAGTTGCCATTCGTGACATATCTCAGATACTTACGGAAAAAAAATGAAAATAACGCTTCACGCATTCTCATACCTTTGTTTCCTTGATAAGGGATTCTACGAATTGGAAAACTAAATGACCAGCCCTTTTTGTCCTCAAATACAGAATGTAAATGAGTGTCGTACTCATCCCTCACCATCTTTCTGCCTTTTCCACATCTAACCCCCCAACTGACCTACATCTTTAAAGAGACTATTAATTGTATAAAACTGAATAGGAAATAAAGAGAAGACAGGGTTATGGTCAGTATATTCTGTAAGAACTTATCTCCACAGGTAAAACAACATGAAAATAAACAATAAAATAAAATAAACTTGGCACTAGTATTGGGTGGGTATGAGAGCTTTCCATGTTCCAAATGAGGGGGGGTGGGGGTGGTTAGAAAGAAATGCTGACCTATTAGAACTGACTTGCAGAGGATGAATTCTTACCCCAAACTGGGACTTAGGCCATGAACTATACATACATGTCAATGTCTCATCTAGCTGTAAATCTACAATCAAATAAGTGACAGAGGCTGAAACCAGAGCAATCCAATTACAAGTTAACCCTTTTCATATTTTGCTTCATTTGAGGATAAGCAGAGAGGAAAAAGGAATGTGATATCTACAAATAAATTTTGTAAAACAAAAGACAGGGAACAGGATTCAGAAGTCTCGTAAAAAAGTATACCTTTGAAAATGATCTGCTATACAATCCAGAAATAAAGGTCAAAACAAATTTTTAGATCTTTTATAGATGAAAAAACCACAGACGGTAGAAATACGAGCACACAGACATAAAAAGAGGACAGGGTAGATTGAAAAGAAGATAGAAGACATGAAGAAGGATGGGACAGAAAATAACAAAATTGATACCTATGATGGAAGATTTAAATAACATTACTGATGGTGTAGAAAATTGAACCTGTATTATAGAGGGCAGATTCTAGTTCTTCCAGGTTTTAAAGAAAAAAAAGAAGTTATATTTGGAAAGTATGGTATTATGCTACAAATAAAATCTCTATAAATACGCAAAAGCAAAACTTGTGCTGGTCAATATTTCTAAGAATAGTATTACAAAATTAAAAATTAATGACAAAGCTTAAACATAAAGCAAATCTAACCATATAAATCCCTTAGGATTATACGGTGACAAGATATATGAGTCTTCATATTTGACGAAAAAAAAATCAAAACTGTAACATTGAAAATGATTATAATTAGGGACACCTGGATGGCTCAGTCAGTTAAGCATCTGACTTTGGCTCAGGACTTTGGCACAGTTCTTGAATTCAAGCCCCGCATCTGGCTCTGTGCTGACAGCTCAGAGCCTGGAGCCTGCTTCAGATTCTGTGTCTCCCTCTCTCTCTCTCTCTTCCTCTACCTACCCCCCCTCTCAAAAAGAAATAAACATTAAAAAATTAAAAAAAGAAAAAGAAAATGATTATAATTAGAACTAAATATCAAACTTCAGAAATTAAGCCAAAGCTTTATTTAGGGGAAAAGTCATAGCTGTGAATGAATTTCATTATTATCAATTTGAGATGTCAGGCAAAGAACAATTACATTCATGTGGGGACTATTAAAGGAAATAAATCAGAGAAACATTCAGTTGAAAAGTCTAATACAGTAAAACCTTGGATTTCAAGTAACTTGTTCTGCGAAGTGTTCTGCAAGACAAGCAAATATTTTTAATAAATTTTAACATGGTAAATGAGAGATGTCTTACAATATGAGTAGTCCATGCTGCTGAACATTACATGGTCACAAATGACCTCATGGTTCTCTCTCTCTCTCCCTCCCTCTCTCTCTCTCTCTCTCTCTCTCTCTCACTGTGGGATTGTGGGTGATCATCAATGAAATGTCACATTTCCACGAAATCTTCAAAAGGAGGGAAAAGCAAGAGTCATTGGATAGGTTCTTTGTTAATGTTGTATGAAAAGAAAAAGATTCCATTGAGCCAGTAGATAGCAGTGATTCCATTAGTGATAGTGAAAGTCGTCCTACACAATAAACCTCCTCTCTCTTGTCTCCCTCACACCAGCCATGAAGATTTTCAAAGGTAAGTGCAGGTTAATTTGTTTATCTTTCTTTATATTTTGTATTTTCTTTATTATTTTGTATTATATTACAGTATCGTAATTATTTTCATATGAATATTTTTGGGTCGTGGACCGAATCATCAGTTTCCATTATTTCTTATGGAGAAATTCACTTTGATATTCAAGTGCTTTGGATTACAACCATGTTTCTGGAATGAATGATGGTTGCAAACCAAAGTTTTACCGTATTTCCTTTATTCTAATATCTGTCTAAATATTTCCCAATGTAATATTATTTTTTAAATAGTTGGGAACACTGTAAAACAGAAACTACAGTATCCTAGGAACTAGTCTTATAATTGTAAAATTTTTTTTTTGCTTTCCCAATGAGAATTAACCACCATACTCTCTAGCCTATATGAGGCTCTAATCTCTCACCAACAAGGATTACATCTATCACATTGACTTTTTACATTTTGTGGCCATTTGTGATCTCACAGAATCCTTAATTCACATCTCACTGGCATGAACTTTCCTAAAAATCTACAAGCTGATGTTTGCTCATGGCATTACGTTACTTGACTAAAATAATTTCTTTTCATCAACCAACCACATGATTAGCTCTTTCACAGAAAATATAGCAGTTACTTTTTATAAAATACAAGACTAGGGGATGTTTGTTTTATTACAGGTCAGGGGGTACACCACTGCATTAAAAAGGATTCAAATCTTTCTTTTTATCACCTTCATTTTTCTTAAAATAACATGTTAAATGCCACTGACCCATAACTTGTGCCTTAGTTGAGTCACAACGGAGGGTGTTGTTTGTTGTTGTTTTGGTTTTTGGTTTTTGGGGTTTTTTTGCAAATGACATCTCTGAGAAAGGGTTAGTATCCAAAATATATAAAGAAATTGTAAAACTCAACACCCCAAAAACAATACGATTAAAAATTGGACAGAAGACATAAACAGACGTTTCTCCAAGCATACATGCAAATGACCAACAGACACAAGAAAAGATGCTCAAAAATCACTCATCATCAGGCAAATGCAAATCAAAACTATAATGAGATATGAACTTACACCTGTCAGAATGGCTAAAATCAAAACCACAAAAAACAACAGGCGCTGGAGAGGATGTGAAGAAATAGGAGCCCTCTTGCGCCGTTGATGGAAATGCAAACTGGTGCAGTCACTTCTGGCAAACAGTATGGAGTTTCTTCAAAAACTTTAAAATGGAACTACCCTATGATCCAGTAATTGCACTACCGAGTGCTTACCCCCCAAATACAAAAGCACTAATTCAAAGGGATACGTGCACCACCCTGTTTATTGCAACAATATTTACAATAGCCGAATTATGAAAGCAGCCCAAGTGTCCATCAATAGGAAAGTGGATAAAGAAGATGTGGTATATATGTATACAATGGAATATTATTCAGCCATAAAAAAGCATGAGATCTTGCCATCTGCACCGCCATGGATGGATCTAGAGAGTATAATGCTAAGCGAAATAAGCCAGTCAGAGAAAGACAAATAGCATATGATTTCACTCATAGGTGGAATTTAAGAAACAAGCCTAATGAGTAGGGGTGGGGGAGGAAAGAGAGACAAACCAGGAAACAAATTCCTAACTGTAGAGAATAAACTGATGGTTACCAGAGGGGAGGTGGGTGGGGGATGGGTGCAATAGGTGACAAGTATTCAAGAGTACACTTACCATGATGACCACCGAGTAACGTATAGAATTACTAAATCACTATACTGTACACCAAAAAACTAATATAACACTATATGTTAGCTATAATGGAATTAAAATTAAAACCTTAATTTAAAAAACAATATGATAGTACATTGGTGGGGGGGGGAGCATCCTTTAAGAAAAAAAGAAAAGAAAAAGTAAAGGTCAGTTGTAGACGGATTTTCACCCACCAAAGGACAACAGACATTTTCTGAGAGCAGTTGGTCTATTCTAGTTCCCAGTTGTCCTATAGGTTCTTTCCATGAGGTTTTGGAATATGTTATGTCAATGAAAGTTGCTCTCCAAAGTGGCACAATTTGTTACACACATGGATGTCTCACATGTGTTACAAAAAAATGTCTACATGAAGTTGATGAAAATGTGGGCACATAAAGGCAGGGTTGTTGGGTCTTAATTTACTTGGATTTTACCCATATGTTTTGTAAATGTCACATTCTACTCAATACAAAAATTAAATTGATTTCAAATTCTGTAAGATCCTAGTATAGGTTGACATTCTTCGTCTATGAGACACACAAGGTATAATAAGATGCTCATATAAAAACTTTTCTTTTTAGTACCGGAAAACAAGGCATTTATATCACATTCCTTTTTATCCCGCAAGCCAATCAGAAAAATTGAAAGAAAATAATTTGAAAACAAATTAGATAGAGATTGCACAATGGGATAAAATAACTTGAAAGTTGCCCTGTCACTATTTTAATGACTATCTTACTAGAATACGTTGCACTGTCACTATTTTAATGACTACCTTATTAGAATACGTATTCTTTACCAGGCAAGGAAACCTCTTATGCCTTTAAAAATATCCTTTCACTGAGCTCTTACTTAAGCTTGTCTGAAAATACATTTTGAATCAAAATACGTTTATCTAAAGTAATATAGCAAGAAAAGTACTAGGAAAAATAGTTCAAACGGAAAAGGAAAGGTGAAATATTGTTATAATATCAATTTAAAAGTATGGTGGACATTTATATGATCATCTGTACAGCATCCTTACTATTATTTTCATGATTCATCTTCCTCTGTACACGATACTGCCACGCATGATACATTTCCGCCATTTTCTTACATAAAACTGCTACCCTAAGCATCGTTGTTCTGTCAGTAGTCGATGAGATAATCTGAGCATCCCAACCCCTTGAGTCACAACTGGTCTATAAGTGGACACAAGATGTAAATTCAGCTACATCCTCTACCGATAGGTTTGCTTTTTTGAACCACAGACATCACCAGGCCTTTCTCAGTAAGATTCTCTCTCTCTCCCCGTCTCGCACACAGAAGCGACCCTGTGAGGACACAGAGAAGAGATGGCCATCTTCAAGCCAGAAAGGTCTCAGCAGAAATCGACTCTAGAGGCACCTTAATCTTGAGTTTCCAGCCTCCAGATGGTGAGACAATAAATTTCTGTTGTTTAAACGCCCAATCTACGGTATTTTTTCATGGCGACTGGAGCAGACTGGTACAATATTCCTTTTCTTAAAGAAAGATCTCCAAATTGTGTAAACTCCACGTGCTACAGAACTCGTATCTGGCGTTGAGAGTGAAGGGGTTCAGAACAGGTGTCCCTAAAATGTGCCACTTGGGTATGTGGACTATTTCGAGCTGAATGCAATCAAGATCCAGCAGGGTCCAGAGAAACTTTTGCTCCTTCCTCAACTACCTGGAAGAAATTTAAATCGGGGGTCTTCCTCAGAATGAGAGTTTTTTATCAGATATCCATTTTATCGGAGTGACCAATCTGTATGGCAGGGCAAACATCTCATTTCCCAGCTTCTAGTCTTCTTCTTACTGCCCTGTAAATTGCCCTCCTCCCCTCTGAAGTCCTAGGCCCGTATCCCATCTCTTAGCTCCAGATGGCATATATGCCTCACTTTACCTTTTTGTCTTGGAACCTCTCACGTATGTGGCATTGCCACATGCATGAAGTTAAATTGGATTTTCTCCTGTTAATCTGTCTCACTTCAATTTAATGATTAGACCAACCAGAAGAACTTTTGAAGAGTAGAGGAAAATTCTTCTCCTCCCCCAATAAGAGAAAAATTAAAAATAAAGAGTGTGGGGGGGGCGGCATTGAGAAAATAATTCTAGTCTCTTTGCCTACCGTCACGACCAAGTCTGACACAGATTCACTCTTTTCCCTCAGTAAATTATCAAAGTCAAGTTTAATTGTAAGGAGGTTCAATACAGGAGAATGAAGAGATTAGAATATTAGCTGAAGTTTTTGTTTCTGTTTAATGTCATACTTTAAACTTCAACAGAGGCTAGAGCTCAATAAATAATAAATAACATAATAATAAAATGGCTATATTAATAGTGTTGCATGAGCTCATTGTTTGTGATTGCGGTTCCCATTTTAGTCTCACGATAAACAGAGCTTGCATAGACAGGAATTCATATGATTAAACATCTTACTTGCAAACATGAATATATTATGAAGTGTTAATGTGAGACATTAATAAGTTATGTCATGTGGCATAGATTTTCTCTTGGAATACGGAGAACATTTTCAGTTTCCCTTTTTTTTTAAAATTCAAAACAATTGATTTTGACAAAGTCTGGGGGGAGTTAGAAGTTTTTCAGAAAATTATTTCATACCACAGAGAACCCAAGATAAAAGGCAGTCATTCTGGACTTCTGGAGACACATCTGTGTTCTTGGATCACTAACTGTGGTATTTAATCTTTCTGCAGAATCCACTTATTCAGAAATCCCCAGTGACTTGCATTAGTTATCACATGTTAAACTGTGAACACTCTTCCCTTTCTGCCTGAAGGAAGTGGACCCACCGAAGATAAAAGTTCCTGTTCGGGAGATGGAAAGTTGTTATCCAGAGAAATTTTCCATTTTTTATCATGTTACACATCGTTATGAATAGCTACAACCTCGAATGTTTTCCCACTATGCTGTCTGGCTTACAGTCAAATATGGAGCTTTCAATGAATCCTAGTGGTCCTGGAATTAATCAAGAAACTCAGTGTGTTCTATGCCACAGGGTCAGGCACTCAATACGCAAAATCCGATGACATCCCATGTTTTCTAGGACCTCAGAATATACTAGGGAACACCAAGATAAACAGAAATTTGTGATCCATCAAGGTGCAGTAATATAGATGTGTACATTCTACGGTGACAGATGGTATCTACACTTGTGATGAACATAGCCTAACGTGTAGGGTTATCAAATCACTATGTTGTACAACAGAAAGCAATGCAGTGCGTCAACTACCTTGTATTGTGTGTCGACTATACCTGAGTGACAAAAGACAGAGAGAGAGAGAGAGAGTATAATATAGGAAATGGATTTAGGGAAGAATATGGATGAGCTGTTCCAAAGGTTATATGGAAGTTTGCCATATGGGAAACTGAAAAATCAGGAAAGAGGACCCCAAAGAGGTCCCGGCCATCTGCAAAGGTCTGGAGGTGAGAAGTGCAATAGTTTCAATCACTGAGCAAATATTTAATAAGAATCAGCTATATATTTGATGTTACATGGAGACGTGAGAACACAAAGAGAAATGCAACGCAATCTCTCTGGTCATAATTTTTTTTTTAATTTTTTTTTCAATGTTTTTTATTTATTTTTGGGACAGAGAGAGACAGAGCATGAACGGGGGGAGGGGCAGAGAGAGAGGGAGACACAGAATCGGAAACAGGCTCCAGGCTCCGAGCCATCAGCCCAGAGCCTGACACGGGGCTCGAACTCACGGACCGCGAGATCGTGACCTGGCTGAAGTCGGATGCTTAACCGACTGCGCCACCCAGGCGCCCCTCTCTGGTCATAATTTGATTGTTACTCAGTTAATGTGTACCTTCCAATTTACCACGACCATGATAGCTGCATTGTGACACATCAGATAGCTTAGAACATTTGTTAAAATCCATGAAGTGATGTTTTGTGTTTTTCTTAGAACTTATTCCACAATATGAGAGAATATTAACAAGGAGCACATTTTTCTCTGTCAATGTCTTGAGATCTTCTTTCTCTACCAAAACAACCTTACTCCAAATCAGAATGACTGATATCTGATTTTTCTTCAAGGTTGATAAACCAGGGCAGGCTCGTGGGGCTCAGTTTTAGGAGCTAATGTAATTTTGTTTCCAATAACAACGTAGTTATTTCTCTTTGAAGAGCAAAGTTTTCATGCTAGAAGTAGAGATGTGGAGATTAAGGTAATATTGCACATGTCACAACAGACCCCGGTGAGAATACATTTTGGAAGAGCAAAAAGTAAAGGTGACAGTCAACTCAGGTATGCCAAATTGCCAGGGGCGCTGAAACCACAGAAAAACATTGCTAGTACTTTCTTTTCCTGATTTCACACACATTTTTATACATGAGGTAGACTGTGACTATTGTCAGCCATCGTAGGGTTGTTTTGCTTAATACATCATTTTATAAGACACCATGTCATACAGGGTAGACACGTACTTTAGGATTTCCCCAAGAGTTGTGTGAAAACCTTACATCATGTCAAAACAGGTAAAAATGTACCATAGGATCCCCTCGGTTTTTTAAGTGGGTAAAAGTGATTTTACACAGACCAGGAGATAGTATATTAGGTGCTAATTTTGTTTAGTTTAAAAAAAGAAGAAGAAGCAAACAAGAGAGAGGTGGTTTATTTATTTCACCGGTGCTTGTCTTGCAAAAACAAATTGGTTCCCTGTACCATTTCTCACATTACGTGATGATGGAGTTGACGTATTTAATGCTTTTCACTGCTTCCTGGACATGATTGCTTGGGAGACCCCAAAACTGACTCTATTTTGCTTCTCTGGGAGGAAGTCTTGAGTCGTCGCTTAGACCTGGTACCGGTGAAACCAGAGGCCAGCCCACTCCACCAGGGTGAGCTGTGCTTTCTCTTGACATTTTCCACATAGGTGCCATTCTGTCGGCAGGAGCCGGGCTGCCCACATGCTCTGAACTGAGCGGCTGTCAACATTCAAATGGTAAATAACAGCAAGTTTGAGTATTTTGATATGCCGTGTGAAAGGCCGGGAAATTCAGGTTGTAAAAGGCGGGAATTGACGTCTGTTGAGCCAAAATGTTGGCCATGATGGAGAACTTGGGTGTGCAGTAGGTTGGGGTGGCTCAGAAATGTTCACGCTCCTTCTATGCACCCAGGGAGAGGACAGGCAGCTGCCAGGACAGCTTTTTGACTACAACTCAATCAACCAGAGAATTTCAAGCACTGACCATGTAAACAGGGCCAAGTCACTACTTTGACTTTTCCAGTTTTCTGTTGTATAGGAGTAAAATGGATCACATCGCTCTCTCAGAAAGCAATCTAGAGTAATCAGAATATAGATGATGTACACAAATACGACACAGTCCTAACATAGGTGAGCAGATAATCACATTTGACATTTTCCTAAGTGCAGTCCATCCATTCCCATGTTTTCACCTAATTCCATTTCATTCACGAGTCCAATGAGAATTGTACATACAGATATGAACAGATGAATATGATATGTAATTACACATAACTTTATAAGCCATAGTAAGTTTCTAGAAAATTGTTTGCTCCGTGTACTTGTACAATTCTGTCGATAGCGAACATCGTTATTCTATTTTTTTTTTAAGATTTTACTTATTTTATACAGTTTCTGTCTTTTTGTTTTTCTTTTCCAATTTGTTCTCAGGATTATACCAATCAAAATCTGTCTCAATTTTACTACCCATATAAATTCAGTTTCACAACTAATGAGTCATGTGAGGTCAAAGTCCACATTGTTTTATAATCCTAGCATGTTTCTGAATACACGGTAAAATAAATCTTCCCTTGCTGTTCCAAACATCAACTTGGGGACCAAATAATCAGCTCTCCTTTCTGTGTGTTATCATGCTCAAGGCAGCCTTGCTTTGCTATCTCCCCAGATAATTTCATAGAACATTCCTTATGAGTGAAGAATATATCAGGTGTAATAACATGGTCTCTTGTATGAGGAGCACCAAGGATGATTCCCTTAATACAAAGTTATGGTCCAGACAAATCTAGAACAGCTCTTTGGTAGTAGATAGAAAAAACCCTTGAATTAGGCAGCTATTTTGTACCCACTAACTGGCTATAAACTCACTTTCCTCTCACTTAACATTCTGCACATCTCTTTTCTTTAATATTCAAAATGGTCTCATCCCTTTACCCACAGGAAAAAAAAAAAAATCCCTGTCGTCTTTGGTTTCAAACTCATTCTTAAGAGTCTGTGATCATAAGTTTTAAAATTTATGGTAATGGCCATCTTCTGTAAAATAGCTTTCTATCTTTACAGTTCGGCATCTCTCTTGCCATTTAAAATTCAGATAACTCAATTCAAGTAAATTGCAGGAAGTTGATATGTATAACTTTACCTCATTACACGTTTTAAGAAGGGAAAGTGAAAATAATTGCACAAAGACTATGCTGTTCATTGATTTCATAGGATCTCTAATCCGTTTTTATACTGGCCACCTCCTTCACATTTCGGCACGTTTTGTATGCCGCTGGAGCAGTGAGAAGATTACATTTTGAATTCTGCGAACTTTAGACAATAAAAAAGCGGCAGTATTTGTTCCCAGTTGTTTTGCAGTTTCTTCCAATTTATCATGAAAAAGAATTTCAATCTCTTCCGTCTTGTGAAAAGGTCTCCGCCAGATACGTTTGTTTGATATATAACTAGCAATCTGTAAAAAGTTTAAAATATATAGCAGTTTGCGGAGGATACACGTGGAAAACTAAAATTCCGTGCGAATCGTCTTTAAAAGTATTAACGAAAAACCAGCTTTGACCAATAAATAAGTGGTTTCTTTTGTATTTTCTTGTACTCATGATTCCCATGGGTCTGTCTGTCCACCTTGGCCCTTCTCAGAAATATCTGGTGATCTCATTTTTCTTCCAGGAGCACTGTAATGTAAGTAGCTCCCCTCGGGCCAGGCCTGTTCACAGAGATGCAGAAAGGCAGCCTAAATCAAGTGTGCTGGGTCACCCAGCAAGTTTAGGACAAAGTGCTCTAGGGGCTGAGCCTGAGCAAGTCAGGTAGTGGCCAATAATGCCATCTGCCTACCTGTGCAGACACAAGACCAAGCAGGGTCGGTAAGTGAGGGTTTGAGGAATACTTTGAACATCAGCTGTCCAAAGTGAGAAGTCAAATTAGGTTGCATATAATTTTTTAAGACAGAGAGAGAGGGCCCGTGAGAGCAGAGGGAGGGGCAGAGGGAAAGGGAGAGAGAGAGAATCTTAAGCAGGTTCCATGCCCAGCATGGAGCCCAACATGGGGCTCAGTCTCACGACCTGAGACCATGACCTGAGCAGAAATCAAGAGTCAGAGGCTGAACAGACAGAGCCACCCAGGTGCCGCAAGTTTGCATATTTTTTAAGTCAAGGTTTTAGCAACTGCATCTATAATTTCTATTGCTAAGAGGAGTGTAGAGAACAGCATGCACGCCAGAGGGTCTGCCCAAGGTCAAATCACAGTTCTGTCCTTCATTGGGTTCTCAAAGCTTAGGCAAGTTACTTAACCTTGCGTGACTTAGTTTTGTCATCTGTAAAATGGGAACAGGAAAAGCAAGTACCTCATAGGACTACGATTAAGATTAAACGGTGTATATACGCCAAGCCCTCTGTCCTTGCATAACTCGTTCCAAGTCCTCAAATGTTAGCCATTATTACCCAACAAGCAATGATTAAGCCACTTATTCGATACAGTGTGTGGAATTATACTTGTCATGAGTGGTGAGGGTGAAACATCGTAGGCGAGAAGCAGAGCTAACCAATGCCATCAGCCTATCTAACACTCCGCTGCCATTGGGATGGCGGTTACTCATCATGTCCTTCCCTACAAAATGCTCTCCAATCAATCACACATTATTGCACATCACTTTGCATCAATCAGTAAGGACAATTCTCAATCTGACAAGAAGTGAAAGGGTGAAGTCAATTACAGTCGCTTCATAGTTTCTGATTGCACATTCTTTATAAATATTTTATGTATCTAAGTCATATCGTCATAGTTGCTTACTGCACTCTTAAAACTATACGTAATTAGAATTAAAGTTGTTACACCCTAGAAGAATGATATCTAAACAGTATTTAGCTACACTAAAAGGATGCCGTTTTGTGCATACAAATTTACAGCTTAAAAATAAGTCAAAGAGCACTCCACACTTGATGAGTAAAAATAAAAGAGACCAGGGTGCCCGGGTGGTTCCGTCTTTTGAGGACTCAGCTTTTGATTTCGGCTCAGGTAGTGATCTCATGGTCCTGAGGTCCAGCCTCTCATCTGGCTCCAAGCTGGGCGTGGAGACTACTTAAGATTCTCTCTCTCTCCCCCTCTCCCTTTGCCCCTCCCCTGCTTTCCTTTCTCTCTCTCAAAAAAAAAAAAAAAAATCAAGTGAAACAGACCACATTGAAGAAATAGCTGAAATAATAATCACAGCATCAAAAAAACCTAACATATTACTTTAGGTTTTGGTTGTCGTTGTTTTCATAGACTTTATTTGTTAGAGCGATTTTAGGTTTGCAGCAAGTATGGAGATTTCTTATGTACCCCCTCTCCCCACCCACCTGCCCACAATAGCCACTATTATTAACATCTTGCCATAGTATGGTACTTTTGTTGTACTTCTGGAATCAATATTGGTACATTATTATTAACTAAAATCCACAGTTCCTATTAGAGGTCACTCTTTGTTTTGTACAGTCCTATGGGGTTTGACAAATGCATAATGTCATTTATCTATCATTAAAGTACCATACAGAATGGTTTTAATGCCCTAAAAAATCCCCTGAATTCCACCTGTGCATCCCTCCCTTTCTCCCCTATAACGTCTGGCAACCACTGATCCTTTTACCGTTTCCATCCTTTTGCCCTTTCCAGAGTCTTAGTTTGCTAAAATCATATAGTAAGTACCTTTTTCAACCTGGCGTCTTTCACGTAGGACTATACGTTTAAGATTCAACCGTATCTTCTCATGGCTTGATAGTCCCTTCTTTTTAGCCCTGGATAGTATGACGTTGTATGGACGTACCACATTTTGTTTATTCATCTTGGTTGCTTCCACATTCTGGCAAGTATGAATGCTATAAATGGGGCACCTGGGTGACTCAGGTGGTTAAGCATCCAACTCTTGATTTCGGCTCAGGTCATGACCTCACCCCATGAGATCAAGCCCTGTGTCGGGCTCTCTGCTCTGACAGCACAGGTCCTGCTTGGAATTTTCTCTCCCTGTCTCGCTGCTCCTCTCCCTAAATAAATAAATAAATAAATAAATAAATAAAACTGCTATAATTTTCAATACAGCTGGGTACATACATAGGTGTGTGATTGCTGAATTGTATGCTAAGCCTATGTTTTGTAAGACATTGACAGGCTATCTTGCAAAGTGGCTGTGTCATTTTGTATTCCCACCAGCCTTGAATATCAGTTCTTGTTGTTCTACGTTTTCACCAGCTTTTGGTTCTATAAGTGCTTTGGGTTTTGCTAATTCTGACAGATGTGTAGTGGCATCTTGTCCTTTCAATTCGCGATTCCCTGATGAAAAGTGATATTGAACACCTTTTCATGTTTACTTGCTATATATATATTTTTTTTATATATATCATATATTTCATATATATACATATATATTCATATATTTCATATATATATTCATATATTTCATATATATATTTTCATATATATATTCATATATTTCATATATATTTTTTCATATATATTCATATATATGAATAAAATATTCATATATTTTGCCCATTTTTTAACTAAGACTTTTTGTTTGTTGGTTTGTTTTACTGTTGTTGTTTTTTTTTTAACGTTTATTTATTTTTGAGACAGAGAGAGACAGAGCATGAACAGGGGAGGGGCAGAGAGAGAGAGGGAGACACAGAATCTGAAACAGGCTCCAGGCTCTGAGCTGTCAGCACAGAGCCCGACGCGGGGCTCGAACTCACGAACTGTGAGATCATGACCTGAGCCGACGTCGGACGCTTAACTGACCGAGCCACCCAGGCGCCCCTACTGTTGGGTTTTAAGGGTACTTTACATATTTCGGATAAAATCCCTTTATCAGATACGTGTTTTAACAAATATCTTCTCCTAGTCTGCGGCCTTCTCATTCTTTTAAAAACATCTTTTGCAAAATATAAGTTTTAATTCTTCACATTGGAAAAATGCAGAAGTACCAACGATAGCATCAGAAGAACTTGAAGGATTAAAATTATTTTTAATAAGCTTATCCACAATCATCTCTGAGTTCATTTGAAGACAACGGCATGAAGATTGTCAGTGACAATGGTCCAAGACAAATATGGGAAAACACAATGAATTATTCTAGAAATATTTTCAGGAACACTAAAAATAATGAAGGAAATTCAGCAAGAGAGTTTAAAGTGTGCTTTGGGAATACATGTAAACTGTCAAAAATGTTCAAAGTGGGATATATATATGTATATGTATATGTGTATATATACATATCAATGTCAACCCAGCGTCTCACAGGGAATTAACTCTTATACATGACTTGGGATGGCAATCTACCATCTAGAGTCAAGTGACAAATTAGCCTCCTCTTATACACCAGGTCCAGTGGATTGGTGGTAGCTGCTTGGAGAGCAGGTTTGAGAAGGTTTGGTGGGAAAGAAAGCTGTGGCTGGTTGAGCGATGCAGTCTCTGGGGCCAAATGCCAAATGTTCAATGATCAACCCTCAACCACACCTAGGAAAGAAAGAGCTCCTATAAAAGTCCAATTTTTCACCACAAAATACGCTAAGAGAGAGAAGTGATAGGAGGAAGGCAATGCACCATAAACTGAATGGTGATTCCTTTCTTCTCTAGTTTATATTCTGCATTATGACCCACATGAAAAGAGACTTTGCGATAGCTCTTGCATGGTGGAGGCAGGGGCCCCATCCTTGGCAGCTCGGGCAGAAATCTGTGCAAGACCCAAGGCTAGACCAGATGATATTCCCTTTCCTAATGAACCAGTAGCAAAAACTTTTTTTAAAATACTCTTACAGATACCATAGATGTTGAAGTCGTGTCTCCACTTCTTAGCTGCCCCTCTTGGCCTCAGATAAGAGTTTTCGCAACATAGAAAATAAAAGGACAAAAGCTAACTAAAAGCTATGCAGGATGGCTGGATGGCTGAGAAGTAACAATCTACATTTGACGATTGTCTTTTCTCAGGGTTCAAGTACAACATCCGAGACTTCGCCTACTTTGTGTCGATGCACTTGTCTAACCGATTACGACATCATCCAAATATTGATCCAAAACCAAAGCAACAACCCTGTAGCTTAAGAGCTCTGACAGCTTTCTTGCCAAATCCACAATAACATGGCAGAACTGGTTAATTGTGCTCCTCCCTTCATTTCAACTTGAGCAAGTATCTAAATTTAGCAAATAAGCCGAATACAGGAATCTCCAAGCTTGTCAAAATATGATGGCAATTAAATTGACATCTCTTCTGCACCTCATTTTTAAAGGAATATATTTTTCAAGGCCTTGACAGTCAAAAACTATTTAGATTATTTATGACATTTCCAATGAGTTAGTAACATTTTTTATTGCATTACATTTTGCATAATATAATTTGTCACTATTTCTTTATTAAGCTTGTTTTATATTCATAGTTGTCCCACAACACTATATTTTCCTCTTTGTCAGCCCAGAACTTCATTATGAAGGATGAGGTTTTATCATTTCCCAGTGATGCAAATGTCTACAGTGAATAAGTGTCATTATGCAGGAACAGGAATTTAGTTTTCCTCCATTAACCAGGCAGGCTAATGACTCAACAAGTTTATAGCTTGCCACAAAATTTGATAGCTCAATGTGAGTTAGAGCAAATGAGAGTGACATGGATGTAAAGATTAGAGAGTTGTACTTTTTTTTTTGGTGGGGGGTGGATTTTCTAACTTTTCCTACCCTGAGGTCTAGATTTCCACTGAATTGCTGAGTCCGGACCCCTCTTGACCTTGTCTCCTGAGAAAGGGTAACTTTGGTTCTCTGCTAGCAGCAGTTCATGTCTCCAAATCCAATACAGCTTGAGGTCATGGCCAAATGGTGAGCACCTACCCATACCCTCCAATCAAAACCTCATCAATACTTCGGCTCCTACAGAAGAAAGCGTGCACCTTCAGTTCTGGAGAGTGTCAGGGGAAGTCTCCGTAGGGAACGATCTAAACACCTTATTTCTAAGTCCAGAGAACCCAAGAGAAGTTTAGGCGGAAAACGTGCTCAGCCTAAACAGGCACTACCTCCTGACTCCATGGCGTGGGACCAGCTTTCAGAGTCAGCCAAGATGTCACAGATCTTCAATGTCTCACCACGACCGCAACGTACTTAGGGTTTCAGATGAAAGGGAGGGATTAAGGAGAAGGGAGTTAGCAACCATGTACTCTGACATCTCTCATGTCCTCAAAACAGTGTAAATTGGTTATTCAATAACTTTACTGACATGAAGCTGAGGTATTAGGTGATTTGCAAAAAGAAGGCAAGGCCATCCTGAATGTCAGCATGTGGGAAAAGGTCACTGCATGGAATACTGATCTCCGAAGATGATCCAAAAAGACTAACAGGAAAAGAGCCCTTGGTCCTGAGACGCAAAACTTCATACTGAAAGCCTCAGATGGTTATAATGCCCACAAAGAGGAAAGTTAATAAGTATCAATGAAATTCAAACGATCTCTACTCCCCTCACAGCCATATGATGAACATAAAAGACAACAAGTTCACAGTGGGTAGATTAACCCAAATCAAAAAGATTGAAAAGTCTAGTTTTATTTATTAAAAAATTTTTTTTAATGTTTATTTATTTTTGAGAGACAGAGGGAGACAGAGCATGAGTGGGCAAGGAGCAGAGAGAGAGGGAGACACAGAATCAGAAGCAGGCTCCAGGCTCTGAGCTGTCAGCACAGAGCCCAATGCAGAGCTCCAACTCACGAGAACCGTGAGATCATGACCTGAGCGGAAGTCGGCGCTTAACCAACTGGGCCACCCAGGCGCCCCTACTCCATTTTAGATGGCTAATTTATGCTATGTGAATTTACCCCAATTAGAAACAGACAAACAAGCAAACAAACGAATACAATGCCAATCTATGGATGTATTACTGAATGTCTGTCTGTCTAGCTAGTTGCTGGACATTTGAGTTGTTTCTTATTTCTGTCTATTATTTTAAAAAGTTGCTATGAACATCTGAGTGCATTTCCTTTGGGCGAATAATTATGAGTAGAACCCCTAGGTCACTAGAGTAAGTGGGTGTTCAACTTTGTCAGAAACTTTCAAAATGCTTGTCATGGTGGCTGCACCATTTTGCATTCCACCAACAATATATAAAAGTTCCGGATTCTCTTGATAATTACCATCATTTGGTGTTGTCAGGTTTAGGGTATTGAGTTGTTTTGTTTGTTTGTTTGTTTGTTTGTTTGGTTTGTGTGCGTGTGTGTTTTATTTATTTATTTATTTATTTTTCCATTCTAATAGATGCATAGAGTTACCTCATTGTGGTTTTAAGTCACCTTTCTATAGTGGCTAATAATGTTAAGCAACTTTTTATATGCTTCCTTGGCAGTCTTTTCTTTCTTTCTTTTTTTTTTTTAATTTTTAATGTTTATTTATTGTTGAGAGAGAGAGAGTGTGTGAGCAGGATAGGGGCAGAGAGAGAGGGAGACACAGAATCTGAAGCAGACTCCAGACTCTGAGCTGTCAGCCCCGAGCCTCGTGGCGCTTGAACCCACTAACTGTGAGATCATGACCTGAGCCGAAGTCGGATGCTTAACCGACTGAGCCACCTACGCACCCCAACGGTCTTTTCTTTTATAGGAAAGCTTGAGTTCTGATTTATTTCCTCAAGTGTTTGTTGTGGTTTATCAGATTGATTGTCATCTTACTGTTGAATTGCAATTTTTAATATAGACAAAGAGAAAGGTATTTTATCAGGAATATTTTTTAATTTTATTTTATTTTAATTGAAATATAGTTAATATACAGTGTTCTATTAGTTTCAAGCGATGTGTTTTGAAAGTACTTTACCTTGTGCATGGTTTGTCTTTTCATCGTCCTAATAGTAACTTTGAAGTGCAGAATTCTTTAATTTTGATGAAATCCAATTTCCTAATTGGTTTCTTTTATGATTTTTGCTTACTACGTCATATTTAAGAAATCTTTGCCAAACTCAAGATCATTAAGATATTCTTCACACTTACTTTTAGAAGTTTTACAGTTTCAGCTCTGAAGTTTGGATCTATGCCACATTTTGAGCTATTTATTTTATGTGAATTTAGGTAATAGTTGAGCTTAATTATTTCCTTTGCACATGGCTGTTTAAGTAGTTCACAAATTTGTTCAGTTTACCCTTTCATATAGAATTACTTTTGCACAATTGTCAAAAATCAGTTGTCTACATGTGTACAGGTTTGTTTATGGTTTCTATTCTATTCCATACGTTTGTCTAAGATGATGATTATACCATGCTGCATTGACTACTAAAACTTTATTATAATGAGTATTGAAATCAGGCACATCTCTTTGTGAGACTTGCTACCAGGAGAAAAACAATTTTTTTAAGTTTATTCATTAATTTTTAGAGACAGAAAGAGACAAAGCACGAGGTGGGGAGGGGCAGAGAGAGAGGGAGATACAGAATCCCAAGCAGGCTCCAGACCCTGAGCTGTCAGCAAAGAGCCCAAAGCAAGGCCCAAACCCATGAGCCGGAGATCATGACCCAAGCTAAAGTTGGACACTCAACCATCTGAGCCACCCAGGCACCCCAAAAGAGAAATCTTTGGTCCTGAATGGCTACCATATATTTACTGAAGAAATAATACGAAGTCTATACAAGCCTCCAGAATATAGGAGATGAGAGAACACTTCTCAACTCATTTTATGAGGCCAGCATTAAAACTGTTTACAATATTCTCATTTTATCCTTTTAATAGGTGTAGACCTGTAATAATGTCCCTTCTTTCATTCCTAATATTGGTAATTTGTGCCTTTGTTCTTTTGTGATGACGAACGTGGCTAGATTTTTACCAGTGATACGGTATTTTTCCCTATTGATCTTCTCTGTTGTTTAGCGAAGAATTAATTTCACCCAGAAAGAGGTCTGACCTTTGTCCTTTGCTACTGGGACCTGTATTTCCCAAGAATATCCTGTCTGGGAGAAGTGTCTTCGTTTGTCTTTGAGCTTTGGACACCATAAAATCCAACAGTATGATTTACAGTGGGTTATTGGGCGATGTGGGGTCTGCCTGCCCTCTGAAGAAACTGGAAACTGTTCAGTGTTATCCCAACTTCCAAGAAGACTAGATCAAAAGAAGGCTACATGGGCAGTAGGTAACTGAACCTCAACAAACACTCTGAACACCTTGGCTCACGTGGGCTCTCCTGGTCGGCAGTGCTCTGTGTGTATTGCTTTACACGGATGCCAGGACAGTAACATGTCCGTGACTCCACCAGGAGAGAAAAGCATGGACGTTCCACATTTGGTAACTTCCCTTGGACTCCACCTATGTGCTTTTCTCTTAGTTGTTCCTAATGTGTTTCTTTTCTCTAAAATACACCCCAACCCTGAGTGTAACTTTAAGGGCTTTCAGTGAGTTCTGTGAGTCCTGGAAAATTATTAAAACTAAGAGAGCTTTTGGGAAACCTCCAAATTTGTAATAGGTGTCAGAATTTAGAGTGGTCTTATGTGGACTGTTAGCCCACTAACTTTGTATTTGGCCAAAATTTACATGCTCTTACAAGCCAAAATTACGGGCTTTCTGGTTACCTTTTTTCTTGCTTTCTGATCTTACCAATTTTTTTCCTTCTACTTTGGGTTCAATTTGTTCCCCTTTTTACTAATTTTGAAGGTAGTATCTTAAATAATTGATTTTATGCCTTTTTCTTCACCCATCTGAGCATTTTATGGTATAAATGTTTCTCTGACAGTGCTTTAGATGTATTCTACACATTTGAATGTAATAGAATTTTTTCCCCTTAATTTAAAAATGTTTTTGGGGTGTTTGGTTGGCTCAGTCAGTAGGGCCAACTCTTGATCTCAGGGTTAAGAGTTTGAGCCCCACATGTGTGTGATGTTTACTTAAAAATATTTTTTAATAAACAAATACAAATGAAAATATTTGCTAATTCATCTTGAAATTTTTGTCTATAGTCCACGGGTTATATATTAGCTTGCTGCTTAATTTGCAAGTATTTGAGTATTTCCTAATATTTATATTTTGATTTCTTAATTAATTCATGGTTCAACTGTTATTTTTATTCTTTCAATCTTCTTAAATTGATTAAGACTTATTTTATGAGCCATAGTTTGGTCTTTCCTGGTGAATGGATTGACTGTGATCATTATAAAAAGTCCCCTTTTTACCTCTACTCACATTTTTATTTTAAAATGTTAAAAGTTTCTTTATAGTCTGATAGTACCATAGCCACCCCAGCTCTCTTAAGGTTATGGCTTGCATTGGGGCGCCTGGGTGCTCAGTCGGTTGGGCATCCGACTTCAACTCAGGTCACGATCTCACGGTTCGTAGGTTCGAGCCCTGCGTCGGGCTCTATGCTGACAGCTCAGAGCCTAGAGCCTGCTTCACATTCTGTGTCTCCCTCTCTCTCTGCCCCTCCCCTGCTTGTGCTCTGTCTCTCTCAGAAATAAATAAACATTAAAAAAAATTTTTTTAAAAAGGTTATGGCTTGCATGGTATATCTTTTAATATCCTCTTATTTCAACTTACTTGTATATTTGAATCTAAAGTGTGCCTCCTGTAGAGAGTATCTAGTTGGATATTGCCTTTTATTCACTCTGACAATCTCTGCCTTTTGACTGAATTGTTTAATCCATTTGTATTTCATACTATTATTAACACTGTTGGATTACATTTCTCATTTTATTTTTTTTCTACATGTCTTATGTCATCTTCCTACTCCTTCTTTCACTGCATTAGGGGAACATTGTCTAGTTGTAATATTTTAATTTTTTAATCATTATTTCACTATATTTTAAAAATTCTTTACTTAGTGGTTGTTGTAAGACTTAGCATGTACATCTAAACATATCAGAATCTACCTCAGGTTTATCCTTACTAAACTCCTGTATGAGTCACAACTGTGACACCGTTAATAATTCTACCCCTCTTCACCATTTTTATATCACTGCTAGACATATATCCTATCTTTTCATGTTACAAACCCATATATAATAAATGGTTATAATTATTACTCTGCACAATCTTATGTCTCTTGCAGAAGGTGTAGAAACAACACATCCAATACTTTGATACCCCAAAACTTATTAGCCCTCAAATCTTCCTCCTCCGTCATTGCTCTCATTGATGGCAATGTCACCATCAGCAGGAAGATGGCAAGTATCACATCTAACTCTTCGTTTGTCTTCATTTCCCGTAACACATCAGTCAGCCAGCCCAGGTGATGCTATCGCCGCTGCATGCTAAGTTGGACTGAGTTCAAACATAGTCTTCGCTGAATGGCTGAATGACGAGGAACTCAACTCCGTTTCCTCGTCCACATTGCCAAACCAGTCGTTTTGCTAGAGCAGAAGCCTCATTAAATCACTTTCCTACTCATAAACCTAAACACTTCAGCATGATGTCTACGTTCCTACATATGTATCTGCCCTACTTATCTGTTGTCATCCTCTGCCTCTGACCGCTCCAGCCTTCTGCCCTGGTCATCATCTTTCTTTGCCCCCCGTAACTAAAACATGACGTACCCTGTCAAGAATCGTAGCCTACACACATACGATTGTCTTTCTGCTTGCAATAATCTGACCCTAATTCTCTGCTGGTGGATTCTGCCACGTGTGTCTTTTCTCTTTGGAAAGCTTTGTTTATGATTGACTCAAGCCTGTATTCTAGCCTCTGTATTTTTATCATCATTTTTAAGTGTATTCATTACATTTACTATTTTGAATTACAAATATCGCATATTTGCAAATTTCTCTCCTCTCCTCCCAATATGCCCTGAACTCACTTAAGCCTGAGACACGATATTATTCACCTTGGAATGCCAAGAAGTTGGTGTTCAGTAGGGGTTTACTGAAATGGATACGTTATCTAGTTCATTTAAAGACAATATAAGCAAATGTCTTTCTAACGTTACCTTGTCATGGTGAGACACTGAGAATATTTGCACTTCTTTGAAAAGGATTATATCCTGCTAGATATTTATTAAAATTCTTCCCTGAAAATGCCTTCTAGGTCTTATAATTTTATGTCTATATTCTAGCTCTCTGCTAAGTTAATTACTGATTTACCTAAGATTACAATAGCTTCAATCTGCGATCTTAAATAAAATGGCAGTAGAAAAAGTAACACATAGGTTTAGATTTTCTATAATCATGTGTAATGATTTCATAATTGGGCCATGCTAATAGAAAGTAGATTGAGATGGGTTGCTAGCACTATTTGTAACAAAAGAAATAAGGTTCTCAACCGGGATATACGATGCTGAATTTTACAAAAATCAAGAAAAAGCATTTACTAGCCATGAATTGGAGTGCAGAAAGTTCTACATATTAACATAAGCAAAATGAGGTTTCTGGCCTTAGGCATCAAATTCAATCATTTCATCTCTCCAAGTAGCTCTTTCTCTATTTTAATATCCCCACAGGCACACACTCACAAGGATAGAAATGATGGAAGTGATTTTGAATTTTAAATCCAAATCAAAGTCTAAATGGAGTACAGAATACAATATTTAGCATACTAGGCTTAGCATCCTAGCTCTTAAGTCTCAGAAAATGAAAGATCTGTTTAAAAATTATGATAGAATAATGTTTGCTTACTGAAGTTCCCAATATAATCTGGCCTTTGAATTTTACGCAATAGATTTAACTGTGGAAATTGATCGGTGTACATTAAAACATCATTCTTATTTCAAATACCATAATTAGTACAATACTGCTAGCTTAGCCCTCTCTACAAGTTAACTGGTTAAATATAAAGAGCCTTTGCATGGTAAGCGTATTGCATGAAAAAAAATAAATTAATGAAGACATGAGCATAACTGACAAATGTATGCAATGGAAAACAGAAGATATAAAAATTATACACAAGCAAAAGGAACATTTAGCTAACTAGTCATAGTATCTTTAAACCGAGTGTGACATTAGATTTTATGTATGTCCGGTTACAGCAGAAACTGGAACAGAAATTAAAAGGCTCATCCCCTAGGTCAAGTTAGGTGATGTCTAGACTCGTAATGTCATGAAATCAACTCACTTCAAACATCACCAGTAGGTTAGTCTAATTAAACGTAGCTATTAAGAAGTTACTTTACTCCTGAAAAAAAAAAATGTGGTGGTTTCCCACTATGTGCATTAAATACTAATGCTAGTATTTAAAGCTATCCAGTCATTTTAGGGGCTAGAACCTCACACCCCATCTATCATTGCCTCGTCCTCCGGGATTTTGTGTATAAGGCTAATTCATAAACTACGTAAAGTGGAGAGAGAGGTTGGGAACTGTGCAAGCAAGCAAATGACATCTGTTCCAAAATAAAATAGAATAAAATAAAATAAAATAAAATAAAAGCCAAAGGAGGAGTGAAGAATAAATACTAAACACAGCATCTTTCTGATTAGGGACTGAGGACACATCATGAAATTACGTTCCAGAATCAAAGCAATAGCATTTATATCATAATTCAGGTATCTCCTCCAACAGCCAAAAACCCTTCCCCAACACTCTCATATTTTAGTGTCAGAATCTAAGTTTTCCATCCAGGTAGTATATTTGGGAAGTGATCCCAAGAAGGAAGAATGAGGCACCAGGGGAGTCAGATATGGGGGAAAGGAAAGACAGGAAAAGGATGCGTTATCCTGTTGGATATCGCTGAGGACTGCTGGTGTTCAACTCTACCAGGAACCTCGTGATGGCCTTGTGAAACAGGTCACCGAGTTTCCTCTGGGGGACCAAAGCCAAAAGCACTTATCTATCAGCTCAACAGGGTGAACCTTCAGGGGTTAAATACACACTTTCGAGCTATCCCCGCTTGAGTGTCCAGAAAGATCCCTTAAGTGCCCTGTATCTTGGTGTCAGAGGAACCTCAGGGGAGGGAAAGGCAAACAAGAATGTCTGCAGAAAGCTGGTCATTTGTGAAGTTGGCTGCCACGACAGCGAATGAAATAAGAGGTGGGACGGAGAGGGGCCAACGCACAGGCTATGATGAGCACATTAGGTAGCCAGCACCTGCTGTTAAGGACGTGCACGCTCATGCGCAACTAAAAACCGGAAACCAACAGCATCAGTCTACATTTACGTCCATAGACCTCTTCATAACTGTTAAGAAAATATAGCCTCATTTAGCACCTACCCTATTAGTTGTGCTGGGCAGATGACAAATACGAACACAGGTATTGTATTCACGAATATAAATTTTGATCTTCAGAGTTGGGCCTAACCTACCTAGTAATGGGATCTGAGTCCGTGTTTATATCACAAAGCACTGTAATAGATGGGGCCGCACGGGGCACATTCAGCTGCTCTGTTTGTGTCCCCTTGAAATGCTTAGGCTGAAGCCTAATTCCCGGTGCGATTGTAAAAAGAGGTGGAGCCTTTGGGAAGCCATTAGGTCGTGAGGGTAGAGCCCTCATGAATGGAATTAGGGTCCTTAGGAGAAGAGACCAGACAGCTAGCCCTCTCTGGGCCATGTGATGGCACAACAAGAAAGCACCTACCTACAAGCCAGGAAGTGGGCTGTCATCAGACACCAGAACTTCTGGCACCTTGATTTCCTGTGTCCAGCCTCCAACTGTGAGCGATAGAGTGTGTTGTTGAAACCATCCACTCTGTGGTACCTTATTATAAGCGGAGCTAAGATATCTACCTTCTTTATTACCTGATTGTGAATAGATGACCTTATTGTTTTAAGTTTATTTATTTTGAGAGAGAGACAGAGGGGGAGAGAGAGAGAGAGAACAGGGGAGGGGAAGACAGAGAAGGGAGAGTAACCCAAGCAGGCTCTGCACTGTGAGTGCAGATCCCAATGCGGGGCTCAATCTCAAGAACGGTGAGGTCATGACATGAGCCAAAATCAAGAGTCAGACACTTAACCGACTGAGCCACCCAGGCACCCTGATGACCCCATTTTTAAATGGAGAAAATACCACCTACAAGCTAAAGGTTGTGTGGGGGCAATAATATCTGGAACTTTTCCCCAGAATTTAATAAAATAGTACCAAAACTAGGGGTGCCTGGGTGGCTCAGTCGATTAAGTGTGGGACTTCGGCTCAGGTCATGATCTCACGGTTCACGGGTTCGAGCCCCGTGCCGCTGTGCTGACAGTTCAGGGCCTGGAGCCTGCTTTGGATTCTGTGTGTATGTGTGTGTGTGTCTCTCTCTGCTTCTCCCCTGCTTGTACTCTGCCTCTCTCTTTCTCTCTCAAAAATAAATAAAATTTAAAAAAAATTTTTTTAAATAAATAAATAAAATAAAATAAAATAGTACCAAAAATAGTCCCGGTAGCTCAATAAATGACATTTTGCATTAGTATAGTTGTAAATGGTTGCATCATAATCAAGATTTAAAGAAAACAATCTAAACAAAATATGCCGATCTTTTTTTTTTAAGTTATGTAAGAAACACAATCTTAGTCAAAGAAATCTAGGAAGATTTGAATGTCTTTGATGGAGAACCTGAGAACAAATGCATGAATATGATTAGATGCAAATATTAAATGTAGTTATCTATCAGTATTCATTTCTCCATTTACTTATTCGTTCAACCGACATTCATATTTACTATATACCGGGCATTGTGTAGACGTCAATCGGTGGAGAAGAGAGCACAGATTCTGATCCTTTGGGCTTACAGTTCAATGGAGGAGGGAAACAGGTGTTGAACAAATAATCACACCAATAAGTATGTAATTTATTATGAAAAACTATATGAAGGAAGGTGTATTGCCCTTGTGAGTACTGTACAGGATATGGAAGGAAGACTTCTCTGAGGAAATGAGAAGTCAGCTGAGCCTGGAGCATGGACTTCCATTTTATTATGGGAAATTATATATTTTTTTAAATTTTTGCCAAAGCTAAACATAATACTTTGTTGCATAATACTTTGTTGCATTGCAATGCAATTTTGCATTGCCTTGATTAATAGAGAGAATTTTCTCCTCGATTGAGTAGTTTCTTCTTCTCATTGCTATTAAATTATTCACCCTTTGTTAATTTCCTTCTCATATTTTTTACTCTTTTCCCTCTTATGTAATATAGATTTTCTTTTTAAAAAAACTTTTTTTTTAGTGTTTACTTATTTTTGAGAGAGAGAGAGAGAATGAGCCATGGAAGGATAGAGAGAGAGGGAGACACAGAATCTAAAGGAGACTTCAGGCTCTGAGCCATCAGCACAGAGCCCAATGCGGGGTTTGAACCCATGGACTGTGAGATCATGCCCTGAGCTGAAGTCAGACGCATAACTGACTGAGCCACCCAGGCAACCCGAGCCTTTCTTTTTAATATGTCAGTAATCCTTATATATTATTTGCATTTTTTAATGTAACTTGAAAATATTTTTTCCTTTTTTCTGTCACTTCACTTAAAATTGTGTATGGCAGTTTTTTGTTTTTGTTTTTGTTTTTGTTTTTGCTATGCAGAAAATTTCAATGTACATGCAGTTGACTGTATCTGTGTTTTATTTATGATTTTCCACTTGTGTTTTGTTATCAAAGGCTTTCATTTTCCCTAAGGTTATAAAACTTCTCTCCCAGTTTCTTTCAATATGTTTATAATTTGAGGTATTTATTGTGTTTTTCTATTTAGACTCTACATAACAAGGTTCTCATTTTTGCTGTTTTCATATGGATAATCAGTTTTCCCACCTTCATTTATGAAATTGTCTGTTATTTGCCCCATAATTTAAATGCCATCTTTATCATCTGTATTCAGATGCATTGGTCTAGATACGTATTCCTTCATTAATTTATTTTGAATCTATAGCTCTACAATATGTTTTTCTATGTGATGGGAAAAAACCTCCCTCATTTGCTTTCCTTTTTCAGTTTGTTGGCTATTCTCACACATTTTATTTTATAAGTGAATTTTGGTATCAGCTCATCGAGATCCATAAAGCTTGTTTTGTGATGGGGAGTGAGATTGCAGTTTAATTTTGGGAATACTGATATATTTTGTAATACTAAACATTCCCATCTGAGAATATGCAAGGTTATTGGAAAATCTTTTGTCAAATTTGTCTTTGTATGTTCAGAATTCTCAGACACTTGCCATATTTAATGATTACTGTTGTCTCTTTCAAGGAAAACTGTGAATAACAATTTGTCACTGCTAATTTTTATTTTGAAGTGAGTCACAGAAACCTTTATTTACCCCTCTCCGAGAGATAAATTTGACATCATTGAAAGAATGGAACTGCGAAGTACTTAAAACTTCCTGAGCAAGACCTCTGCTCACATTTGTTCCAGTTTGCTATTTGTTTGGCTCTTTAAGAATAGAGACAGATTGCAACTTTCAAAATGGTGGTGTAAAAGCTTAGTGATAAACAATTATTTCACTAGTGAAAATCATGAAAAAAAAAAAACCCTTTAAAGTCTGGCATTTGTTTTAAGGGCATACAGCAAACGGGAAACAGTGACAATCTGTGGCACTTAAAGCTGGGGCACCTGGGTGGCTCAGTCAGTGAGGCATCTGACTCTTGGTTTCAGCTCAGGTCACCATCTCATGGTTTCGTGAGTTTGAGCCCAGCATCAGGCTCCGTATTGACGGTGCAGAGCCTGCTTGAGATTCTCCCTCTCCCTCTCTCTCTGCCCCTCCCCCTTTCATGCTGTCTCTGTCTCTCTCAAAAATAAACTTTATAAAAAAAAGATACAAAAGTTTATTTATTTATTTTTATTTTGAGAAATAGTGGGGTTGCATATGGCAGGGTTTTTTTTTTCCCTATAGAGAAAATTTTACTGTATACGCAGTTGACCGTATCAGTGTTTTCTTTATGATTTTCCATTTGTGTTCTGTTATCAAAGGCTTTCATTTTCAAAGCGGGGCTCCGTCTCACAGCTGGTGAGATCATGACCTGGTGAGATCATGACCTGAGCCGAAATCAGACGCTTAAGTGACTCACCCAACCAGGCCCCCCAACAATCTGTGGCATTTACACAATAACCGACTCCCATCCCTACCAACGCCCTCCCCCCACCCCCCGCCCCACCCGACCAGGCCAGTAAAATGCAAATTTACTCTGAGAAAGAGAGACCATAGGACGCATCTCCCACCGCCAGTGGAGCTGTGGTTTCCAGTCAGGAAGGGCAGGCAGCACACATGGCCCCCTTCTCCTCCACACCCCGTGTCACGGAAGCTCTATTTCAAGCCCACATGATGGAGACGACTGCCTTCCCTTTCAGCACCTGCCACCCACTTGTACAGATCCTCCAACCCCAGGCACAGAAGGCTGAAAACACTTTGTCTTAGTATAGTTAGTACTTACTTGTATTTGTTTGTTTATTTCCACGTTATCGAGGCAGAATCCACTTGACAAAATGCATCATTCAACAAGCTTCAAGGATGCAATTCGGCGACTTCCAGTGCATTCATAGTTGCCTACAACCATCCCATCTGCCTGATTGTTACCTGATTTTTACATTTTTGCCGCCACCGAAGGAAACCCCATACCCATGAAGCCACAATTCCACACTCTCCCCTTCCTCTGCCCCTTGACCACCACTAGTCTGTGTTCTGTCCCTATCGAGTCCCTACTCTGAACATTTCCTAATCCTAGGATCATACAGCCGGTGAGGTTTTGTGTCTGGCTTTCTTCACTGAGCACAATGTAGTCAATGTTCTTCATCTCTTTTGTAAGCATACGTGACTATTTCATTCCTGAGTATGGCTAAATGATATTCCACTCTATGGATATACCATATTTTATTTATCTCTTCATCAGCCGATGGATGTTTGGATTATCTCCACTTTTCAGCTGTTATGAATCACGTTGCAACGAGCAATCATGTGCACTTTTTTTTTTTTTTTTTACATTGAATTCTCGTTTTCAGTTCTCTTGAACATATCGCGTGGTATAGAGCTGCTGGGTCATATGGTAATTCTATGTTTAACTTTCTGAGGGGCTGCCGAGCTGTTTTTTCAATTCCTCAACTGCTTTTGTGAATATTTTTTAAGTTTATTTTTATTTTTCGAGACAGATATAGGCGGCAAGTGGGGCAGGGGCGGAGAGAAAGGGGAAGAGAGTCCCAAGCAGCTTCTGAGCTGTCGGCATAGAGCCCGACGCGGGGCTCGAACACGTGAGCAGTGAGATCATGACCTGAGCCAAACTCAAGAGTCTCGGATGCTTCACTGACTGAGCCACCCAGGTGCCCTACTTTTGTGAATATTTTTTACATTAAAAATTACTTGGGGTGTCATCTACTTACAAATGTCTACTCCACGTACCCCTCCCTGCAGCCTCTTGTTTTCTATCTTCCCATTCATCGGATTTTCCACCCAACCCCCGCCTACAGAATAGTTTCTCTGCTGTCCAAATAAGCTGAAGGCCATATACCCTTTCTCGCGCCACTCAGGTCAATCCTTACTCAGCGTCACTGCTTTTTAATCACGTCCACCTCTAACTACAAAGGCCCATTACAGAAATCTAGTAAATACAGAGTTGTCAGTGGTTCTTCCTTAAATAAGCTGGAGTATAGGTTCTGGGTTCATGTTGGTTTCTTAACAACTACATTAGGAATCTCAAAGTCGTTTGCCAAATGTATTTATTTTAATCATGTGTGATTTTCACCGTACCTGAAGGTCTCTATTAGTTGCCATACCCTGATAAAATTTATGACTGACAGTTTATTCAGTTACAAGTAGCTAGGGAAAACCCCACTAACATGGCTTATAGCCATTAAATAAAATGAAACCAACATGCAACTCCTTCCCAATACCACAGTGCCTATGTTGTCGACCAAATACAACCTGAATTAATCACAGCAAGATCAGTTCGTTTTCTACCAGATGGCACAATCGGGCTTTTTAAATTCAAAATGCTGCCTTCATTTTGAGATGAAAAAAAAATGGAAACCTTAAGCCTAATCCACGTTTCCCCTTCTTGTTTCATTTTATGAAGCTCTTGACTAGTTACACGAGTTAATATATAACTGTTTCATTTGTCTTGGTCTGAAAGCTTTAATGGTGACTTGACACTAAAATTAGAAATGTACTAAGTGTTTGTATACGAAGTCAATAAGTGTGATCTTCTCTCATGATTTTAACAAGTAAGATAGGCCCCAGGGAGGAAGGTCAAAGGCATGTTCGGTGCATTGAATGGCACGAGCCATACTATAAAGACGCCAACTCAAGCCAAGCGTGGTTGAGACAGGCTTTACCTAAATACCAGAATTACCGGTCGAGTTTCTGACTTCGGTTCCACTGTCCAACTCGGCAGAGGCAGGGTGCTGCCACTCTTGAGGCTCACTTTACTTCCCTCTGGCAGGGCCTCTGTGCTACAGAGCAGGAGCTTGGGGGAAGGAGGCCAGGGATTAATGACACAGCCAGCACAGCTCTTCTGCAGCCCAGAGCTGGGTTACGATGTGGGATTGGTGGATGTTCACGTCCACGGACCAGGCACAGTGATGCACAACTCTGCGGAAACGGGCCTGTGCCCCAGCTGTCCTGCCAGACTCTCCGGAGCAGGAGCCGAAGGTGGAGGGGTATTTAGAGGTTACCTAGAACATCTGTAGGGCCCTCCCCGAACTGGAGGCTCTGTGACATAGCTGGCAGTATAGCCCCTCCTGGGCCCCATGCTGTTCCCACATCTGTGCAAGCCCTTGGATCAGTCTCTGGGAGCAAGGAATGTCTTTACTAATTCTGGCCAGTTTATTTTTCTTATTTTTTTAAAAAAAATTTTTTTAACATTTATTTATTTTTGAGACAGAGAGAGAGCATGAACAGGGGAGGGTCAGAGAAAGAGGGAGACACAGAATCTGAAACAGGCTCCAGGCTCCGAGCTGTCAGCACAGAGCCTGATGCGGGGCTCAAACCCACGGACCGCGAGATCATGACCTGAGCCGAAGTCGGCCGCTTAACCGACTGAGCCACCCAGGCGCCCCTAATTCTGGCCAGTTTAACATCTGTCTCTCTGGGGGAGCGTTTTCACGGAGCTCCTCAAGCCCCCTTTCTAGAAGTCCTGGCTGCTTGGCTTTAGACCCAGTTCTGCAGCCCTCTGACTTTCAAACCCTGAACAAATTATCCTGACTTAGTTTTTTCATCTGTGCCTCAAGGATAATAATAGCATCTACCTTATCGGGTTGTTGTGAGGAGTAAATGAGTTTATTTTTGCAAGGCATTTAGAACATTGCCTAGAACGGTTTGTGCTGCTCTGAAATTGGCCACTTGTCTGTTCTAATATGCAAATCTCAGGCACTCAGCACAACTTACATACACATACACAAAAGCTTGTTACTTACCACTATGAAAATCTAGGATGCAAGTTATTCCAGTAAGAATCAGGGAGACATCCACCTTCATTACCCTTTGATGGAATGACCTACCCACTATAAAGAAGATTGCCCAGTGAATATTGATATAACCAAACAGAGTAATCACCCCTTTGTCCTCAAGGAGGAAGAAGTAAATGGGATGGAGAGAATGTTCTCTTCGATACTCCACCTTTTTGGGAGAGTATGATTGAGGGCACATTGTGTGGGAAATATGAAGGAGCTAGAGTAATCTCTTGCCAACCAGAGGCGATTCTCCCCTTTGATACATTTTTATTTCATTGTGCCTAGTGTTGTTTCCATTTACTTGCAACTCTTTCAAACGAATGTGCAAAAATTCCTTCAGGAGAACAGCCCGGAGAATTCCAGCAGATTGCCTGATAAGCTTGTTCCTTCTTTGTGCCAGTCTTAAACTTGTATACTTTGATTTCAACTTGCATTCTTTTCTATGCTTCAAGAAGCCTCTGACAAGGTGATCTGGAAGGTGGAAACCAGGCTACATCTATGGAATCATTTAAACCTGGTGGGCTGGGGAAAACCTATTATAAAAAAAGTAAATCAAAAGATTTGAAGAAAAGATTTAGTGTATGAGCCAAACAACTGTAATGACAAACTATTTAAAAAAGAAGAAACAGACTTTGGTTAAAAATATTTGCAGAAATAGCTTAAAAGCAAAACTAAGATGCTTATTTAAAGAATATTCCCATCGTAAATGTTTTACTATGGTTTTAAAGCAACTCCCTAGATTTTTTAGTTTTGGTACAATTGTAGAATAATGCTGATTTATAAGACCTTTGCATTCATTTGGTAATGTTCTCTTTGCAGAAGTGTTTTAAGATCTAGAATTTCCTCATAAATTTCACATATAATTCAACATTCCATGGCAGGTTCTCAGTCTTCTAGATCCTTCTCTAGGCTTTCCTAGTGGTACAAACCAACTTCACTGAAAGAGTACGCTTATTCCTAGCATTTCTTTGAGAATATATAACCCTTGGCATTGCTCACTTTTTTTTTTTTTTTTGGCTTTGATAAGGTGCAGGATAAAAAGAGAATAGCGAACTGTATTAATGGCATAATAAGGTTCTAGTTAGGTTGATTCTGCTAATAATGATTCCAGATATCTGTAATAAAAACAAATTGGTGGTTGGAATAAGCACTCAAAAAAGGAAATTCTGGTGCCACTCAGGGTCTTTCACATTTTAACTGCACAGTTGAAGTTTAGCATCTGAAGAAACTGTGCCTAAGTCTCCTTGTCTCTAAAATCAGACAGTCAGCAACATCAGGACCCAAATCCGGCTAGCTTTGGCTAGACATCAGGATTGTCTGGGGACCATCTTAAACAGATAGTCCTAAAAACCACTCAGGAGATGCTGACTCCAGTGAGATAGGTTCTGGGGATCTGTCTTTATAGACTAATTCTTGGGAAGCCAAACTTATGGACATATATTATGGAAATGCTGGGTCAGAAAATACAAGCTTTCTTTACACAGAACTGCAGTTCCTTAAGAAGGGAAAGTGACAAACAGCATAGTATTTCCTTTCACTTTTCTGCCCTCATCTTTATGATGTATATTTTCTGCTGGTGCTTCCTCCAAGAGCTTTTAGAATTCTCTTTAAAAACCCAATGGTAGGGCTGAGCCAAAGGAAGTTGGACACAGAAGGCATTCCTAGACCTAAAGTGGCTCCAGAGAGCTGAATAGCATGAATCCATGGATCTTCACCCTTGGTGTAGACCATTAGGTGACTCAGCTCCTCCCCGCCTGTTGATGATTCTCTTGGCTTCCACGTGGCTGATTCTTTTCCCAGGTCCAGTAGGAATGTCACAAAGAGGAAACCTGATTGATCCCTCTTCCCTGTTCATTCTAGGCCACACCACAGATTGCCTGCCCTTGAGTTGGACACATTGCTGGTAAGCAATTGCCATCCTCACGTAAATAATGACCAGGGACGGTGGGTCAGGGAAGTTTACCTGGCAGAGTCTTCCCATTTATGGTTAACCATCCAATTATATCTTCTTTTTAATAGATTAAGATGATTCATGTTATGCAGATAATCTTAAAGCTCCATTATTGTATATAATTGTTATCATCTAACCAAATTTTCATGTACTTTATGAGATACTAACCAAATGCTACACTGTACAATAGCCCAGATATTCAGGGAACTCAGGGGATAAAGATTAACTTGTGCTACCTTGGGTCCAATTTAAGTTTTACGACTCTTTGTGTAATGAGAGTACAAATTGCCCTCAGCCTCGGATACGCTGTCGTTAAGAGGGTGCGGCGTCCCATTCGCGTATCCGATAAGCGCAAGTTGACTTCCCTTTGCTCCACAGAGCTAAGGATGAAGGGACCAATTCATAAATTTACAACAAGAGACAAGATAAAAGTTACTGCACTACTGGATGCCTAGCAGCTGTTCACAGCTAAATCAGAACAATCAGCCTGTTTCTAGTCTCGGTTTTAAGTACACTTGGAAGACCACAAACATGGTTCTTTTTCGTTTAGAATTGGCATTGAACTTTGTGACTACTTCTCAAAATCACAGGCCGTTCTCTGCTGCAGAATTAAAACTAAATTGGATATTTTAAATTCTTTCCACTGCTAACACATTGCTGGGTACCGTTTGCTATCAAGACATTACCCAAGCTGTTCCCAGTTTAATGACGATTTGTGCCAGACCATAAATCTCAAGGTCAGCTCAAAGTCACGCAGCACTTCGCCAGAGGGTGCGGGAATCTGTGAGCAGACCTCCTTGGCACTTCTCTCCAAGTGATATTCTCACGTGCTCCTGACGGGGTTCTGTCTGAGAGCTCGCTCACGAGAAGCTCCCACAGATGTGCCAGAGAACCAAGGGTCACCCTTGGAGAGATCGTATTGTTGGTTACAATTTCAGACGATTTAGGTGAAGCACACATTAACCTAAAACTGAGATACTTATTTTTTTTTAACTTTTTTTAACATTGATTTATCTTTGAGAGAGAGAGAGAGAGAGAGAGAGAGAGAGTGCAAAGACAGAGACAGGGAGACACAGAATTGGAAGCAGGCTCCAGGCTCCGAGCTGAGGAGCTTGAACCCGTGAACGGCGAGATATGACCTGAGCCAAAGTGGGACACTCAACCGACGGAGCCACACAGGTGCCCCCAAAATCAAGATGCTTCTTCAAATATTCAGAGATAAAATCTGTGATCCGAAACTGCACCAGGACCTTTTCGAGCTCTGTGAAAGTAAGGGTTGTGTCTACACATTCAAGTGACTGAAACCCAGTCCTGGAGATCTTTCAGTGGTCACCGTCACAACCAATACAATTCACTGCATGATCGATTTTGCTGGGGTGATCAGTATCGTTGATGATGACACACTAAATTAACATACCAGCCGTTTAGTTCCTAACCATATGCACACTCCAGCGTCATCAACCAGCTGCTGCCAGTGTGGAAATGGAGTATTTCAGAAAACACATTCGCCATTTCAGGCCGCACAGGCATCGTTTAGCTAAATGGCCATGGCTGTGTTACTTCCTTTCTAGGAGAAACTTGGGTGCTGAGATCATCTGAAGGCTGCGATGAATTGGGAACAAAACAGACAACCCATCATGTGGTAGGAGTGGATATACATCCAGGAGGACGGGAGAAACTAATATGCCGTTTCAGAAAAGAGGGGGGCAAAGCAAGGTCCTTAAGTTGGTCATTAAAATGCCTTGTAATAGTCGGTACTTGGAACTAGGTTTCGTCTTGAAACCTCACGTATACACAAACTCTTATCCCAAGTTTGGCCTCCTGCCCATCGGAGACCAGAGCTCAGAGAAAGGGGTAGAGTCAACTTCTCTCCTTCCTCACTCAGCAGGTCTATCTACCCTTTCTCCCCTCTTCCAGTCCTTCATCCATCCAGGGAACACAGGGAGGGAGGGAGACGAGACAGTGTCACAGGTCAGTTCTGATGCAAAAGTTACTGGGCAGCTTTGCCTGCTGACAATCTGGATAATTTATCTGGTTCTTGAGTCCTCCGATGCCTGGGGATAGGGACCTCTCACCTCGGTTCTCTCACTACGAAATGTCTCACTGTCTCCCACCTCCTCTCTAAGCCATCCTTACTCCTCAGCACCCTGGGGTGCCTGTAACTTCTCTGATGAGGTCTGTCCTCCCTCGGGCAACCATCTTGGCCCCCAGGAGCACACTCACTTTGCCCCCAACAGACTCTAGGAGGGCAGGAGTACCCACCGCTGCTTCTCCTTGGCTCCCTCACCAGCTGCTGCCCCCCCCGCCCCGAATCTTGTCCTTCAGCTTTCTCACACAAGTGACCCGACTGCAGTCACACAAACCTGGTTTTACAGACCATTACGGTTTGAACAAAAAGCTGACATCAGCACCAAAATACAAAGTCATGAGCTCTCCAAGCTAACTTTATATCTCTTTTCCTGTAGCATGTTGAAAGCCACAAGCTTACTGACACATTGTACCTTTTGGAGAGTTAAGAAGTGCCCTCTTTTATCTCACTATACCCATTTTTTTTATGTGTTTACCTATCTGGAGAATCCCCCTGTAGCACCATTGTCTGCCATTTCCTTGGTGAATGAATGCCAGTTTGGAAAGCCTGGAGTCAACGTGAACCAAGTTTTACTTTACAAATATCTCCTTCCCGCCACTAGGATGTGGGCCACAAGGTCAGGAATTTCTGTGTGTGTGTGTGTGTGTGTGTGTGTGTGTGTGTTTACGGAATAATTCCTGTAACAAAGAAGATATCTTTCAATGGGTATTTGTTGACGGGATTGAACTAATGCTTGGTATAACGTGGGCAGAAGAAAATGACTGGAACACATTGTTGCTTTTTCGGACAGATGAGGAAAGGTGAGGGATTGGAGGAAAGGGCTCAGTCCCTTTGTAAGTGACTTTGAACATTATGTGTAAAAAAGTATGCAGTAAACTCTCATATCTGAAGGAGGAGGGTTCAATTTTATTTAGACGTTGGGTATCTGTGAAATAAACAACTCCCAAGGGATACCTCCCTACGTTGTAAAATATAACCATTGTTTTCTCAAAAACATATACATACTTATCAACGTATACTCAAATAGTCACAGATTCTCAAATACTGTCTCTTGGATTTTATATCTTTGTATGAGGTTTGAAGATACCCCACTGGTACCAGAATTTTCTCGACTCTGTGGGCGTGAGTGTGTGTGTGTGTGTGTGTGTGTGTGTGTGTTTTCTTTGTCAGTTGATTTCTGGAAAGAGTTTGACAATTTTGCCTGCCAAGTTTTTCTTTGCAAAAGTTTAATCCCATGCAATTCCTGTGAATGAAATTGCTGATATTGGCCAGTGTTACCATATTTTCCATATAATGTTGTTAAAATTCTGCTACGTGCTATTTTACTTGTTAGTTTATCCCCGGAAAAGCAGATTTTATTTCTATTTAGTTTCAAAAATATCTTCGCAACTTTTTTGAAGAAGTTTAAAGTGCTTTGGCATATATTTTTGGTTATGTTGTAAATCAAGTCTCACGTTTGGATTTAATTTTAAGAATATATGACAGTTACAGTATAAATATAGTGATTTATTTTTGCTTCAGACTTTTTAGTTCAGCAGTTCTTAAATAGGAACACACATTCTAATTAGTTTTCAAATTTCAATTAGAATGCTCTAATAACTCTTCACTGCCTGACATTTCACTTGGCATAAGGAATAAATGAAGTAAAACTCCTGTGTAGAAGGCTACCAAGAGCAAAGTATTAAAGGCATCAAGTTAACTAATGCAACTAAATGTAAATTTATATTCTTTGAGAATCTAATTAGTTGTTAATTAGGTGCCAATTGAGTGCTAAAGCATATTTACTGAGGTTGAATAACAAAGATATGTCTATTACCCTATATACTTGTTTGTCAAGAACTATGCCCTCCATAATAGTGTCATTGATTAAACATGAACACATTCTTCTAGAATCAGGTTTGCATATTTACCCTACCACAAAGAGGCCCTCATTCTAAGTGATCTTATGCGTGTTTTCTCTGAGGTAACCAGCATCCCTTGGGTTATGAAACAGATCACAGCCCCGATGTACTGGAATGACAAAAAGATGTGACCACATTTTCCATTTCTCGCTCTGCCTTCCTATGTACAAATCTATAGGTTTACAGATTTGTAGTGTCTTTTACATTTTCTACTGGAAATTTCAAAAGAAAGACTTTCCAAAAAAAAAAAAAAAAAACAACTCTACTATACTGTGTACCATGTTACAATACTCACATAAAATCCTTCTTTCTCTTTAACACTGGAATATATAAAGGGAAATTTAAAAATATATCAGGCACATGTGATTTCCAAGATTTCGTAGCCAGAACAATCTGTACCTTTTGAAAGAAAGCTTGAAATTTTGGTCCGATGGAGGAAAAACAATTTAGCTACTAAACATGCACTTTGAAGATACCAATGTTCATGTTCATGTGGATTGAAGAGTGTATAGACCAAACTCTTCCCAGCTTAAGAACACAGTAAAAAAAAAAAAAAAAAAAAAAAAAAAAAATGGTGCTTCCTAAGGGAATACAGCTTTTCTGATACAGAACATTTTCCAAGTTGCTGGAAGAAATGTCAACATCATAAAGACTGTGAGGTTGATACTGGAAAGGACCCAAAAGTGCCACAGATACCTTATTTAGTAGGTGGAAAATCATGGAGTTGCTTAGACTACAGAACTTCTAGAGAAAGGCTACTATTTTCTACATGACTTTTTAAAATAGTTGGTATATATGATGTATAACACCGTGCCATGGAAAGTAAGAAGCAATGTAAGAATTTAGGAACTAGATTCTCATTTTCTAGTTATTTTTTTCTTTGAAAATGAAACAATCTATTTGTCTCAGCCCACTATAAATGATTCAGATTCCTTTCCTTCACTTCAACCTTTTCTTTCTATCCTTCTCATATAGACAGGGAAAAAATAAGCAAAACCATACACACACACACACACACACACACACACACACCACTCCCACGACAACACATGTCTTTGATTTGCCTGTTGGATATTTATTTTACCAATGTTTTTTGTAATGTTTATAGTATACTTCTCACTCAACTCCACACCCACACTCAGATGTAAAATTATATTTAAATGTAAAGCCTTTAACTTCAGGAAAGAATATTCTAATTTATGCCAAATGACTTCGAGTTGCTTCCTGAATTTGAAAAATAAAATCCAGTGAATATGCTTGGCAAGCTAACACCTAAAGAAAGGAGAAGTTAAAGGTTTGGAGAGAATGAACGGAGACACTTCTGAAAGAATCAATAAAAATGTAATACATTAAATGTTTAAGGATCCAAAAGGGATCAAATAGACAAGTTTGTACTATATCGTTATATAAGATTTAGAAAAAGGGGCGCCTGGGTGGCTCAGTCGGTTGAGCGTCCGACTTCAGCCCAGGTCATGATCTGGCGGTCCGTGAGTTCGAGCCCCACGTCAGGCTCTGTGCTGACAGCTTGGAGCCCGGAGCCTGTTTCAGATTCTGTGTCTCCCTCTCTCTCTGACCCTCCCCTGTTCATGCTCTGTCTCTCTCTGTCTCAAAAATAAATAAAAATTTTAAAAAAATAAAAAAAAAAATAAGATTTAGAAAGAGACCAACCTTTTTGAAATTTCAGAATATGCATTAAATATACACTATATTAGTTATCTATCACTGTGTAACTGATGCCCTAAACACACATTTATTATCTCACAGTTTCTGAAGTCAGGAATATGGGGATGATTTATATGAGTCTTCAGTCTCGGGGTTTCTCCCATGACTGCAGGCAAAGTGTTGGCTGTGGCAATAGTCTCATCTGAAGGCTCAACTAGGGAAGGATCCACTTCCAAGCTTCCTCACATGATTGCCGGCAGGATTCCGTCCCTCACGGACTGTTGGACGAATGACTCTATGTCCTAGCTGTTGGCCATGTGTTACCATAATTTCCTTGCCACATGGGCCTTTTCAACATGGCAGCTTGCTTCATTAAATAATGCAATTCAAGACAGTAATGGAATGAGTCCAGTAAGACATAAGTCACATTCTTCTGCAGTGTAAGCATGAAAGTGATATCCAGCACTTCTCTCATATTCTCTCAAAAGCAAGTCCTTTGTGCCATCCCACACTCCAGGAGGGTGCCACACAAAGGCATAAGTACCAGGAGGCAGGGATCATTGAGAACCATCTTGGAAAGATTCTTACTACATACTACGTATCAATGTATACTAGCTGCTTAATTTTAATAAAACTTCTTAGGAAAACTGTAAGGATAGACACCGTCCTGTTGTTTCCACCAATATGCAAAATTCCTACTCCTTAATGCCTTGGTTCCCTACCTATTATGCACAAGCCAGACAAAAGGAAGATTAGATTTCTTTTGGCATGCGTGGAGAAGTGGCAACACTGGAAAAGAGGAAGATAGCCAAATTCCCTCAGTCATGACAAATACTTGCTGACTCAGAAAAAAATATTTTCAACTTTGTCTTCATACACTTTCCATTTTCTGGGTTTGCCTCCTGACTACAAAATGTACATCAACAAAATCACTTCAGTCTTCAGGACATCTCTGGTTCCTCCAAAGTAAAATAGTGATCTTCTGAAGTGCCATTCACACTTGAATACAAATCATTTGTGCTCCCTCAAAAAAGTCCCTGGGTATTGTTTACAACTTCTGTCCCATAGAGTCGACTAAATGTAAAAACATAAGGAGTGGAATAGCATTTTTAACCCTTCCTTTGGGAAGCATATTTTCCATAAAGAAAGGGTTTGATAATTCTAGAAGTAACCTCAAGCCTCAATTTCAGGCAATGTGGCAATGCTTACAGAGCTGACTTCCTTAAAGTCTTTGCACAACGTTATACTTTTTGCTTTCATTGCATGACTCAGTATCAACCAAGATTGTGTATTTTGAAGCTAAGAGGTGTATAGGTTGCCTCCCACTGGCTCAACAGCCGTTTTTGTCTTTGTTTTTGTTTTTGTTTTTATTTTGCTTATTGCAAGTGCTTAATAAGTATTTTACCGATGATTAAATAAGCACAAACCAATCAAATAATTTTAACTATTGGTAGCTCATAGGAAACAAGATCCATCATAGAGAAGTGAAACCCAAAGAGTTATCAGAATTTAGGACTCACACATTCAGTCAGCAAATATTACTTGATATCATATTGTTTATACAAAGGAATAAAGAATTTCTCGCCCTCACTCGGGGAGCTCAACCATAAAGAAAGTGAAAGGGAACCAAATGTGCCACCCCAAAACGTATCTCCTTGGCATGGGGATTATTTTAAGCCGGTTATTTTCAAGAAACAGCAGACGCGGGTGAAAATCTGACAATTGAGTGGAAATTACCCTTCTGTGAGAGATACTTGCATTTAGGAAAGACATCTCACTTTCTTCCTCAGGTACCACGAAAAAGGGGATGATTGAAGCTCCAGAGATTTTTATCTACGGAGAAAGTAATGGCTTAAATCTGCACAGCAACCTTATCCTTGTTTAGTGCTCTTTCCTTGGTAGCCTCTTTTGTTTTAGCTGAAGACGGTGGTGGCTTTGGCCATTTCGGGGAGTTACTCAGTTGTTTCGGTGTTAGAGACTGTAGTAAGATTCTAATAGGATGCATGGAAGCCAGCAATGAGAAAGTCATGAGCGGCTATCAAGGAAGTCAGAGGCCAATCCTGGCAGCACTCCACAAGAAACTGGATCCAACCAGACAGATCCAAGATGGTGGTTGCCATGACAGGAAACTCCCAATCAGGTAAGGAAGAAAAGACCAAAACCCTGTTTCCCAGAAATCCCCAGCCCAGATAATGAATATTCCACCCCCTAGCTGACAACTGTCAGTGAAAGATACAAACCCAAAGCCCAGCACACAGTTCTCTCTCTCTTGAGGTTACCTGCTTTCATATCTCAAGAGTGTACTTTTGCTTCAGTAAACTTTCCTGTTGTGTCACTCACCCACTAGGTTGTGTCTGTCCTTGAATTCTTTCTCATGACAAGACCAAGAGCCTTTGGTGACATCTTTGGGACAGGCTGGGTCTAGGCCCCAGGGCCCAGGGTCTCCCGGCAACATCCTTTTAGTGACCGTGAAGGGACAGGCAACAGCATATTGAGTTACTTTCTTCATTGGTGAGTCTCCTCATCTCACCTTCCTTGTGCTGGACGGTTGTTTAGAAACCACAACTCCTTTGTTCCTTTCTTTCCCACCTACTTGGGAACCATACAGTCTGGTAGCATTTATGAAAGGCTGATTTTCAACCGAGGAATAAAAGGACATTTGTCCCTTTTGTCACTTTTAAGCGACTAAAAGTTTTATGGAAGTGTTAGAGATTATTTCTCGGGACGTACATCAGCTCCACTGAGCTTTCCACCTCACTGGTAACTAAAACCTTGGCTCATCCGGGACACACACATGAGGACTCCTCCAGTGCTCTGAGCGCCCCTGGTTGTCTTTGACTTCCAGTGGGAAAAACCAACACGCATAAGAGGGTGATTCACAGCCATTCATGAAATCGACACTCACAAGTAGCACACTGAGATCCATTATATCGATCCTTAGGTGACCGTTGGATATTCACAGGTTGTCTCTACCTTTGTTAAAATATGTGTTTTGCTCATGGGATGCTCTGATGCCCCCTGTTGAACCTCGGCTGCCTCCCCTCATATTTACTGCCTACTCTCCTCTGTTGGGGGTGGGGCACCCCTGGCAGAGATTCTGTAACTCTCACTGTTGTGTTTGTGCAGGTCACCATGAAATAGGTTGTACACCATTTTACTCCCTAGCAAAGGACCCCACCTAACAAGATTTTTTTCCCTGGGGGTTTGCCTTGTTTGATACTTAAATGAGTGTCATTCTACCCAAGATGTTCAGGGGTTCAGAAGAAAAATGGGAAAGGGAGGTTAGTTCCACCAGGACCACCGACAAGGTAGAAGAGATCAAAAAGTTCCCGTGAGTCAGATAAGAAACGTCCAAGGCACCCCAACCCTGGTGGCCATTGTTTGTCACCTACTGATGGGAGACATCCTAGAATGAGGGCAATGGGATATTCAGAGATGTTGGAATCATGGCAATGTCTGCTCCTGAGGGATACACACCAGGTTGTCAGGACTAATTATTGGACATCATTCTTATCAGAGTCTCCAAGGAAGCTGTAGCCCCAGGATTGCAGGTGTTAGGATGAGGCATGGGCACTGGAACACCAAGGACCCCAAAGTCGTTTCATGGCATGCTAGCTACTGCAGTGGTGACAGGGATGAATGGACAGCAGGCTGGGGATGCCTATGGTGCACTCACCATTAGAACTCTCTGGGAGAGTTCCTAATTAAAGTCCTGTTGAGATTCCCTAGAGAGAATCAGCTCTCATTGGGATAATAAGACCCTGGGTTTCTATCAGGGGTCTCAGGAGTAGGTCAGAGACCCCTCTTGGGAACAATAGGAGCCTTGTCGAGTTGCTCCTTCTCTTGTTACAGGAGTCAACTTTTTTTGTTCCTGAAGACAATGGGAAATTCCACCTCCATCCCCAAAGACTCATCCTAAGATGTATCTTGTGACACTGGAACCAGCTCCCATCAGAAAGCTTGCAAAGAAAAATGCTTATCTTGTTTTACAACATGGCCTGGCCCCGATATAAACTAAAGAATGGGGAAGCCTGACCAGAAAATGGTAGTCTTCACTATAACGCCGTATTATAACTTGATCTGTTCTTAAAAGGCAGGGAAATTGGACTGAAATCCAATATGGTCAGGGCTTTCTGGCCCTGTACCAGAAACCCAATCTTTCCAAGTTCCTTTAAGGGGACTGAGAACACCCCTCTCCTGTCCCTCTACCCCTCAATCCACTATCAACTCGGCTGCCTCAGGCCCTTCTGCTTCTATGAATCCACTACCTTACCAGTGTTCTATCACTTTGTGCCTCCCTCCTTTGTCTTGCCAACGATCACATCCATGCCTACCTCTGTTTTCCCTGAGTCTCCCCTCTCCTTTTGCTTTGCTTTTCTTCTTTTCTTTTTGCTTGACATATAGCTTGAGAGAGCTACCTGACTCTTGTATGTGGAGGCCTCTCATTTATTTTCTGGGTGAACGGCTATGATAATCGGAGCCAACTGTCTTAGTCTACCCTGAGACAGGGACTTTCAGGAATATTCCCAACAAGCTGCCGAAACTCTTTTGTTACAGGGAGATTCCCCGTCCATTCTGATCCAGCACGGACTGTCTGCTTTCACTTTTATTGATAGATACTTCTGTTGATAGGAAAAGGTACATCCGTGGGAACCGGTGAGCTCTACAGCTGGGTAAGGCCACCGGCAGGCACATCTTTCTCTGCCATCTGGGCTTTTATCTGCCTCCAGCCTTGCTGGAGAGACCTCATTCACTGTCTCAGCCTCCGCCTCACCCTCCTCTTGTTTCTACACCCCCATGAGGGTAGCTTGCATGACTGGCTCCTATACTAACTAAACATCCTCCGTGTTTCTGGCACCATTAACTCCTACTCCTCTTATCCTCCCTATTGATGAGAAAAGAGCACCCCAAGCTGTTAGGTCACCTCCTTCTGAGGTTCAAACTAAAGCACCTTCCAAATCAACTTGAAAGGGACCAAGGACTCCCTGGGACTTAAACCTCCCACTTCTGATTTCTCCACAGGAACCCCAAGTGAAATTGACAGTGGGGAACAAATTGCTTGACTTTTTAGTGCAGTATTCAAGGATGTTGGATTAATTAAAATAAACACATCTTTAGAGATATCAATATTAAACATAAAACTTTTATTCTACCAAGGTTTAGTAGAGGTCAAACAAGGTCACATGATCTCTGTTGCAGTTTGTCGGCAAAAAGCTGACTTCAAATTATGGTCAATTTTGACTGTTTCATAAAAGCTTTCATGGGTAATTATTAAGAACAAGTAGTTTGAATAAATAAAAAGGTTTATATCTTACAAAATCTTTGATAATTTAAAACTTTGAAGTTTTGTTACGTTAAATGATAAATTGGGTTCAATTCATTGGATCTTTAAGTCTTTTCCAAATAAGATACAATACTAAAGCTTTGGTTATTAAACATAGTTTTGTCTACTTTTGGGTTCTCCTTCCAGAGAAACTAAAGATACTTCAGTCTGTTGGTAAATGGGCTTTATGCTTTATTGCAAGTTGTACTATGGGGGAAAAAAGCATTCTTCTCGAAATTTAGAAATTTTGAAATATATTCATAAATTTCCAATCTAAAGAATTCTGGTGTAATAGTTCACAACTGGTTACCACTTAATTTTCTCTAGAGTCTGAGATTTCTAAGAGTCAAAATTCTGCTAAATGTAATTAAGACTAATGGAAATGATAAGGGAAGCAGCTCTGTATGTAGGAAGCAGGAGTAAGGAGTAATGTAAGGAGTAGAGGCAGAGAATGAGAATACACTTTTGTTGAGAAAAAAGAAAGCAATTTTGTTCTAAAATGAGACTGGTTATTTAGAAAGAGAAGGCATAGGACAAAATTTGAATGTAAAAAGAAAGTTGTACAAGGTATGTGAAACGGAATCTTTGAAGAAGAGTTTTATGCATGGTCAAGACTAAGATTGGAATAATTGCCTCTGTGAAAGAGACAAAGTTTTCTTGGGTTGTTAGTCTGAAACGTTGCTGGCTCTCTCATGTTTACTCTTGCAGATTTAAGGAAACTTTTTCTGAAAGTATCCATGACTTACAAAAATATGATAAAATATTCCTTTGTGAACAAATCGAAACATTTTCTTTTCTCCCTGCCTGAACCCTCCAGAATTCAGAAGCTCTCTGTGAGTATTCTTTCTTTCATGGCAATGACAGTTATTTGCATAAATTCAACGAGAATCTGTTCTCCCTGTAACAGGGTACCACTAGAAACACTGGCTATACTACCAAGGCTTTGGATGGAAAGTCATATTTGATAGAGACATGCATAGACTCAGATATGACCAGACAGGCTTAAGTAATTATACTTGACTTTATGGAGTCAATAGAGCCTCTTGGAAATGTTGGGCTGATATCTTGCTTACAGAGTTCCCAGAAGCCTTAGCAGGTGAATAAAGAATGTCACTTCCTGGCAGGGGCAGGAACCTCAGGATAATTGGGGGACCCAGAGAAGAGGAATTCACCCAAATCTACAGGTATTGCAGACAAATCTGATGGCAGGTATTTGGCTTGGCTTCTGGCCTTGGGAGGCTGCTAAAGGCTCAATCTGAAATTCCTTGTAATAGTTCCAGCAAAGGCGATTAAAAGAAAACTTACATGATCAATCACTTTCCTTGCTGAGCTTATGTAAATAATTAGGCCAAGTTTGCTAAAACTAGACTTGTTTTACAAACGAATTCGTCTTGATTTGGCTTTCTTTCATGGAAATGAGGGTGATTTTAGAGAAAGATTATGTTTCAATAATATGTCTTTGTGGACGTTAGATTCTAGTTCTGATTGTCTTAGTGTTTATCGTCTGCCTATAAAACTGAGCTGGATCCTAAATTCTTCCGGTTTCTTCAAGTATCTGGCTATGACTCCAAAGTAAGGTTTCCAATCTCCCATTCTCTTCACTTGAAATCGTTAAGAACTAAAACTGCCCTTTTTCCTGAACACCTGCAAACCAAAACTAGACAACTTGAGGTCAACTTGAGAGAAATTGCTGCAAAACTCATCCAGACGATCTTAGTGCCTGTTGTTCTAGAGGATCACCAGGGACATTTGAACTACAGACCAGAAAGACCCATCGGATTGCCACTGCCTGCTCCCAGGCCAACTGAGGGTGCTTTGAGCCAGACGTCTAGAAATCTTCTCACTGACGACACTCAGCACTCAGACACTAGGTTTATGGTTTGCTCCAGACATTAACCAATGTTATTCTTTTGTTTCTGTAGAAATACTTCTTATTAATATCCACGAGGCTTTGCTAACCAAATCAGGGTCTATGTGATGGCTAATACCACCTGCTGCACCTGTATTTACTCTCCCTGGGAAGTAAGAAATCCATACAGATAAGATCAGGTGCAAGCCACTTGGCTACAAGAGGCCCTTGCCTACATTCTTGGGGAAATCGGGGGAATCTGTGCAATGGGCAACACGTCCTGCTGTGTAGGGATCAACTCTGAAGAGGTTGGAGAAAGCTTCCAGACAGGGTAAATCTCCAGATAATGGTTTGCAACAACCCTGAAAGAGACCCCCAAAGAAATGACTTTCAAGAGCCACTAGACCAAGCCACAGCTTCCTTGTACTCCCTACTGTCCATCCAGGTGTCCTAAAACTTAGACAGCTAGGACTTCTGATGTCTCAGGCAGGGTCAAACATCGCACACCATCATGAAGTAGTTACAGAAGACAGACCACCATCATTTTGCCTTAAAAAATTTTAAGGGCCCAGAGTCCTTGAGGAGGTAATATTAGAGACAGTCAGGTTCTAACAGAATGCCTGAATGCCAGCAAAGAGGAAGTCATGGCCGGCTCTAGGAAAATTGGAGGCCTGTCCTGGTAACACCCCAAAACAAAACCACATGAAGTGGGATCAAACCAGATAGGCCCAAGATGGCTGACAGAGTAGGCCTGAATCCCCCGACCAAATAAGGAAGAAAAGCACAAAACCCTGCTTCTAAGAAATCCTTGCCTCAAGTAATGAATATTCCATACCTTGGTGGATAACTGTCACTAAAAGAGAGAAGCCCAAACCCCAGCACACAGCTCACTCTCTCTTTCTCTCTCTCTCTCTAGCTCCTTCATTGTCACATCTTGACAATGTACTTTTGCTTTAATAAACTTTTTTGTTTGTGTTGCTCATCGCTGTTGTGTCTGTCCTTGAATTCTTTCCCATAACAAGACCAAGAGCCTTTGGCAACATCTTTGGGATCGGCCGGGTCAGGTCAAGGCCTCGGGGCCCTGGGATCTTCCCTGTTTACCTGGCAAGAATGCATCTTTCCCATGCATACGAGAGGTATACATGTTATTAAACTTTTATTAGTTTTCCCCCTCTTCATGTGTGTAATATGAATTGAATTATTAGATCAGCCAAAGAATCGAAAAGGGAAGAAGGAAAACTTTTCTGCCTCTACCCAAACCAGAAGATGATAAAATAGTGAACACTTATATAGCATTTTATTCTATGCAGAGGACTGATTTATGTCCTTTGGGCATAACACTTTCAACTTGCAATGGTTAATATCTCACCTTTGGGGATGGGAAAACTGAACCTCAAGAGTATTCAAGTAACTTGTCCAAAATCAGGAAGCTAAAAATATCCCACAGTCAGTGTTTGAGCTCAGGCAGCCTGGCCCCTGAGTCCACACTCTTAACCGACAAAGATGCAATGCTTTAGGTAAACACAACAGCTTCAGGCTCACACATGATGATTATAATTTTAGAGATCAATAGAGTGTCCTGATTTGTGTAATCTGAGAGATACAAACATTGCTGTGGGAATCCAGGGAGAAAAGTGCTTATTTCTTACCGGGAAGTTAGGAAAAGCTGCATGGAAGAAGTGGCTTTGGATCCAGATCCCGGAAAGCGAGCCAGAATTTCCACAGAAAGAGACCAGCAGGATTGGGAGTGTCACGTGTAGGGAAAAAAATGGAAAAGATCGTCTTTTGACCCGCTGAACAAACCGGGCTACGTAAGCATTTCTAAGCAGAAAATTCGTGGCAAACAGGGACAAAGGGACAGATTTCAGACGACAGGGTCAAACTAGCGTGTCTAAATTTTGTTTGGTAGGCAGCAGAGAGTTCTAGAAGACTTCACGCCAAAGGAGCCTTATTAGTTAAGTGATAATTTATACGTATGAATATGGCAGAGATAGGAGGATAGCAGAGTGCAGCAAGCACTGACAAAACATTGTATAAACAGGAAAACCACTTTTTTTCCAAAAAAAACCTTGATTTAAAATGTCTTATTCCTTACAGTTTTGGGGAAAGTTAACAACCTAATATCCTCAGACAGATACAGGAAGGGACATCCCAAACGAGACGACACGACGCAAAAGAAATGGGTTCCAGATTAGATTTCTAACGTGGGATGAAAGAGTAAAAAGGTAAACCCTGCAGCCTTTGCTCAAATCTTTCCGCAGCCATAAAATTTAGTAGTAAACTTACCGTCTTCTGAAACATGCAAGTATTATGTTTTATTAAACCATACAGGCTTCTGCTTTTGGGCTCCTTCTGTCCTGTGAATATTCTTCAGTTGGCAAATATGGTAAATAGAGCAGAGTTGGAACACCCAGGTAACCGTATCAAGTAAGTCGGCGTTGTTTCCAGAATAGATAAGTGATCACGTATATGACTTTGTAGATTTCGCTCTAAAATAAAGATAGTAATGAGATTAGATCCACTGCTTCCACTGAATCAATGTAATCCCTTGAAATGGTGTTTTCTTGTTGCTATAATCTTTTTGAAACGTGATAACTTTAACTGCCAGGATAAAATACATTTTTGTTTTACTTACGACTTAAATCCCCCGGTATTTCAAAGCTGTTGCTGTGGGGATGGTAATTGTTTTTCAAGAACATACCAGAGGACCACAAAATCATTAAAACTGGATAAATTTGCGAAATGTCTTTATTCTTTACTGTTTCTATTGTTTGCACTCGGTTCAGCTTGGAAAATGTACAAGGTGGGTTCATTTCATCTCCACACTTAGTCAATTTCATTTTCTACTACATGAGCAAATTTTTATTTCACAAAGAAGCACGATAATAAGTTTCCCCCTAACTCACCCTTATTTCTCTTCATCTTTCCTTCTCTCTCTTTTCAATCAAACCCTCCCACCCAAAAGAAATTTCTCCAATTGAAGTTTCTAAGAAAGTTCTATTACCAAAAAAAAAAAAAAAAAAATTCCTCTCCTGGAAATTGCTACAAAAGAAGTTCACCCTATTACTCACTCTCTTCTTGGCACTTCATTAACATCAGTATTAAATCAGGCCCCAACTGGAATCCTGTATTGTGCATGAATTATTCTGCATGAGTAGCCTTTTGTGATTCAAAAGTCTTTATTTTTTTTTTCAATTTCATTAAAGCTATATAGTTCTATTGTTATTTAATAAGGCAGTTTTGCATTTATTTCCAAGCCTGGATAAGGCACCTAAAGACATTTCATAGATGCGCTAAATGATTAGACTAAAGGTATTATTTTTATGGGATAGTACTTTTAAAACTCAGATGACAATTTAGCCACCAGTTCCCCATGCCAAACATCTCCACTTTTTTCGGCATGCATATTTCTTTTATAATTGATGACACAGGTGTGTTCACTTTCATGAAATGCATTATGGTATGCAAAATAAATTGGATAAAACCAAATGTCATTAGAAGTACCCACGTACATTAGCAATTAAAATGTTGACTTCATTATTTAGGTTTATTAATCACTATATGTGCTGCTTAATCAGAAAAAAAAAATATGCAGTTCTGAGGATGGAAGTTTTGTCATCTTAGGTACATTTGGGCAAATGCTAAATATGTTCAATATTTGATTAACTATATAAATGGTTGGAAATCCACTGGACGCTTTGCAGTTATCTGCACTATTTCCTTCTGAGTTGGTATCTGGAAGATGCATAAGCCAGTTGCATCAAGCTAGAGCAATTAACTGGTAATTTGGAGCATTTAACTGGAAGATTGGCTTGTGAGGAGGCCTCTTAGCCATAATGCTCACAGGAAATCGATTCTGTATGTAATCTGGCGCACCAAAATGGTTCATGAAACAGTTTCACAGCAAGACTGTATCAGAAGCCAATGAGCCCTTGTGAAAATGTTTGTTGGGGAAAATTTTTGGTCTAATCTAAGCCAACTTTAACACAATTGCCAAATTAGCTAGATGCCTTTATTTTTGCATCACGAAGCATCATCTTAACATGAAGAAACAAAGTCCAAAAGCAGATTGAGTGATATTTAAAAGCTTTATGTATTAGCAAGTTAGAACCAAACATCTCTTTAGTGACTCATAACTTCAAATATACTTCCCAAATCCCTGTGCTTGCTTTGATTTTGCTGTATCATGCTGAACTCTGTTACAGTCTCTCTGCATTCTGTCCATATCCTTGTAGCTTCCCAATATCAAAGCAGCACAACTAAATTGTTTCAGTTGGCTTACTTCAATTTCTATCAGAGCCTAAGAGGATGACCACGGAGGAACATTCATGGGAAGAATATGTACTTTTGTAGAAACTATAAATCCTATTAAGGAAATGAGACCAACAGAAGACCCAAATTTGGAACAGTTAGTTGGACAATGCCATAGAAAAGACACAGTGACGGTTATTGAACCAATCAGGGAAACCCATTCGTGGCGGGGAAAACCCCCAAAGTGAAAAAAATGTGGCGGGGCTAGAACTACAGCAGCTGAAAGGCAGGAAGAGTCTAACAGGAGCAAATGAACATAAAATTGAAGAGCCTGAAAACAGACAACCCTCATCTTCCAAAGAAAACCTTCCTTTGGCCCCCTCTGAGAAATTCCATAATTCCAGATAATTAAGGGCAAATGACCCCACTATTAGAAAGGTTACAGCTGATGGGAGCTGAAAGAAAAAAAGAATCTAATATTAGAATAGTAGCAGACCAATTGAGAAATAAAATACTTCCATGGAAGCGAAAGTTGTTGAGGTGTCTATAATGCAGAAGCATTCAGCTTCCTTGATTCTGCTGAACAATTAAACCATATAAGTATTCCACGTATAGTGTAATTTAGGCAGCCATTAGGGACTGGAGCTAAACTATATTACTATAATCCCCTTCAGAATTGAAATACTTAGTGTGTGTTTAAGTGTTGTATCTTTCCTGTTTATAATGTAGAAATAATCATATAAAATCCATTATCATACTTTCTATAGAGATGCAAGGGACATTGTCTACTGCAAACCAGTATTCCTTGAAGTCAAACATAAGGCATTTCTCACATGACTCAGTGTCAGGGAAAGCTATGTGTCACTAAAAGAACATACATGCTTTCTCTACTCTGATAATGAAAATTATATAATTGATCATACCTCACATTCACCTAAAAATACAAGCCTCTTATTTTTCGTAGGTGCAAAAGGCAAAATTCAAATACCACACTTACTGCCTGGAATTGAGAAAGGAATGGGATTCAATTTGAACCCACTCTCTACTTATAACAGGCAGGCTATTTAATATCTCACACACTTTCAATCTCCTTGTTTATAAAATGGAAAAACAATAAATATTATAAACAAATACCACCAGGATCTGAAAGGCACAACTAAATAATGTACTTATAATAATAAAAATACTATCAGTGAATGTTTGTTAAATCCCTGGAACATAATAGTTACTGAGTTAAGCTCTTCGCATACCTTATCTTATTTAATATTTATGATGATCCTATAAGATAAACACTATAATCATTCCTATTTGACATCAGAGATTATTGAGGTTTGAAAAGGCTAAGTACCTGCCCTAGGTTAAAGAATTAAAATCACTCTATTTACCTTGGGATGATACCAATGTTTCTGCTTTTAATCACGTAACTGCAATAAACCACCTCTACTTTCACTATGCATAAGATGAGGGAAATATTAAGAATATACTTAGGACATAGAATTGATAAGATCTGGTGATTGGCTGTGGAGACATGAAATAAAGATTTACTTCAGGGTTTCTCATTTAGGCAACTAAAGGAATGATGCCATTATTTATCCAAATAAAGAATTCTAGAGCAAGAATACATTTCAGGGAAGGAATGTTGAATTAGAAGAACCCGAGGGACATCAAGATATAGGTGTCTAATAGGCAGGAGGATATGAGTCTAAAACACAAGGTAGAGGCCTGGACCGAAGTATGTATTCATAAATTATGAAGATGTAGCTAGAAGTTGAATTCATAAGCATTAGTGAAATTACCTGGGGTAGTGTACAGAGGAGAAAATAAGAGAATCTGAATTTTTACAGGAACATCAGAGTTTGAAATACTTACAGATGAATCTAAAAAAAAAAATACCTGAAGGATTGTATGGTGGATATCATAAAACCTCAATGACAGAACATTTAAAAGTCCTGAATACGTGATGAGATATACCATGTTCATTAATACCAAACAGCTCAAGGCAGCAGTCGCTGATAGGTTTGCCTGCCACTTTGCCACAGATTCAGCCAGTAAGACAATGAGCTCAAATGGATTGAAACAGTGTAGGATAAGGGTGGGTGCTCTGTTGCCTGGAAACCAATTCTAGGCTATAGTTGAGCAATATTATAGATTACAGCTATCCCCAAAGAGATGGAGAAGGCAGAAAAACCATGCCTCCCCAGAACCAGGGAGACAGATAAGAAACTGCTTTATAGCTGTCACCTTCAAGGTAGCAAAGCAAGTGAGAAGTAGCCCATGACAAACCCTCACAAGACTGTTGGTCTTGCTGTTTGCATGAAAGGAAGGATCACAAGGGGTTCTACCAAGACTTAATTCATCCTTATGTACATGGCTGATGTGGATATATGTGAGGTTACCTGGGCGCCCTGACAGATGGTTCTACAATCAGAAGACTTACATTACTAAGATAACCGTACTCCCCAAATTATCCATAGATCCAAAATAATCTCAATCAAACTCATAGAAATCTTTTTTGAAGAAACTATCATGTAACACTAAAGATACATAGATAAGCAAAACAATTAAATTAGCTAATGCAATTCTAAAAAATGAAAAAGAAAAACAAAATTAGAGGGTTCACACTACTTGATTAAAGTTGCATTAATTTACAAAGTGTGGTGTTGGGGTAAAGACAGACGCAAAGATTCACTGAACAAAATAGGAAGTTCAAGTTACTTATGTACATATATTGATTTTCAAATAAGTTACCAAGGCAATTCAGTGGAGAGAAAAGAGTCTTTCAACAAATTCAACAAATGACAATCAAACAATTTCTCATTCATACGGGAAAAAAAGGGGAAAAAACCTCTCAACTCTTAACTCAAAAGTCAACTGGAATTGGATCATAGAACACTCGTTAAGCTTTCATAAAAAAGCATGAGAAAACCTTTTTGACTTTGGATTAGGCGAAGATTTCTCAAATAGAACACACAAAAGCACAAGCCATAAAAGACAAAATTGATAAACTGAAATTAAAATTTATAACTTCTGCTCTTCAAAAGACACTGTTAGGTAAATGAAAAGACTAGCCACAGACTCAGAAAATATTGTCAAGAACACATATTTGACAAAACGCTTGTATTCTGAATATGGAAATAACTCACACCCCTCCATAGTAAGAGAACTAAAAGCCCAAGAAAAAAGTCCATGACATATTTGAATAGACGCTTCACCAAAGAATAGTTACGTACGGCAAATAGCATATAAAAAATGTTCACCATCATTAAACCTTTGGGAAAATGTGAATTCAAATCACTATGAAATACTATTAAACGAAGGTTAGAATGGCTAAAACTTTTAAAACTTGGTAATACTGAGTTCTGATGAAAATGTGGAGCAGTGAGAACGCCAAAACATTGCCGATGGGAATGGAAAATGGAAAGCAGCTTAACCATCTCTTGTAAAGGTAGACAGGGTGCCTGGGCGGCTTAATCGGTTGAGCGTCCGACTTCGGCTTGAGCCCCATGTCATGCCACATGTCGGGCTCTGTGCTGACAGCTCGGAGCCAGATTCTGTGTCTCCCTCTCTCTCCCTGCCCCTCCCCGCTCACACTCTGTCTCTCTCTTTCTCTCAAAAATAAATAAAATTTAAAAAATTGTTCCTAAATAAAGGTAAACATATGTCTGTTCTACAAACTCCTTCTCAGTATTTACCCCGTGCCCCAAAAGGGAAAAACATATACTCTCACAAATTACTGTATGCAAATATGTATAGCAGATTTGTTTATAATCATCAAAATTGGTTATAATCCAAACAGCCACCATCTGGTGAGTGAATAAACTAATTGTGGTGCATGCATACAGTGGACTTTCCTTTTTCAGCAATAAATAAGAATGAAGTACGATAGATGCAACTGCGTGAATGATTCTCAAAAGCATTTTCCCAAGTGAAAAAACTTAGACACAAAAAGGCTGGGGGCAAGGGTGGTGGGAGGGGATTGATTGCCAAGGGGCATGATGGGACCTTTTGGGCTGACAGAAAAATTCTATAACTGGATTTTTGGTAAAGTTTATAGTACTCTATACACTTGTCAAAACCATCCCACTGAACACCTAAAGAGAATGAATTTAGATATGTGAGTTATATCTCAATAAAGCTTACGTTAAAAATAAGGGATGGTCATGAGACAGAAGGAAAGCAAACAAAACGTGGGGCTGTGAAAGTCTAGCAAAGGAAATGTTTCAAAAAAGAGGGCTTCAGGCACCTGGGTGGCTCAGCTGGTTAAGCGTCCGACTTCAGCTCGGGTCATGATCTCACTGGTTGGTGAGTTCGAGCCCCGCGTCTGGCTCCGTGCTGGCAGCTCGGGGCCTGGAGCCTGCTTCAGATTCTCTGTCTCCCTCTGACCCTCCCCTACTCATGCTGTCTCTGTCTCTCTCAAAATAAATACATAAACTTAAAAAATAATAATAAATATGCAAGATACACGAGCGTATACTAATGCCAAATTGAGAAAAAAAATGATACTGCAAAAAAAAAAAAAAAAAAAGAGAGAGAGAAAGGAATAGTTACACAGCAAACCCTGATACACGTAGGAAGCATGTGGGATTCCCCACAGAAGACAGGGACTTGTCTTCAGGAACTCTCTACCTATGGGGTGCAAAATGGATTCACACTTGAACTTGACTCTGTGAAATTACGTAATTGCACCCTGCTTATTTATGAACATGTATGTGGGGACGAAGCAGAACAGATACCATCTGAAGAAACCAGAAGGAATAGGTGTTTTTCAGGCAACTGAATCGAGCAGCTTGTGACGCTTGGGCAAGGCATGGAGCACCACACGTTTTGTCGAGAGAAGTAGAAAATACAACGTGTCTGGGTGCATACTTCTTTTCCCAAGGTCGGGAGCACGCAGGTTAATCTACGAGGACACACTTTTTCCTCGCGTTAAATTCATGCAGGAACTTACCACACGATGAGCGGCCCCCTGAATAACTGTTTTTAAAAGTGAACTTTTTTGGGGCGCCTGGGTGGCGCAGTCGGTTAAGCGTCCGACTTCAGCCAGGTCACGATCTCGCGGTCTGTGAGTTCGAGCCCCGCGTCAGGCTCTGGGCTGACGGCTCGGAGCCTGGAGCCTGTTTCCGATTCTGTGTCTCCCTCTCTCTCTGCCCCTCCCCCGTTCATGCTTTGTCTCTCTCTGTCCCAAAAATAAATAAAAAACATTGAAAGAAAAAAAAAAATTTTTTAAGTGAACTTTTTTTAAAAGCTATGAAATTCTCTCCTCAGCCACGTAGGAGGCAGACAGAGAACATGAATGCATAACCCAGTAAAAAGAGTTTCTGTGAAGAACCGAGAGAAAGGCAGGGTTAGCATGTGGCCAGCAGGGAAATTGTAAGAAATACTCTGAGAATGCGGGGCAGGTAAGTATTGAGAGGATGTCGCAAATGCCACTAGAGTATGGAATTCTTCCCCACATTCTCGACCAGAAAAACCGACCCCATAGCATACTTTTCTTCTCCACCTTTTTCTCTCCACCGTACCCACTGGAGGGATTAAGTCTTGGTTACCCCACTGACATATATGGCCCTAGATGGCATCAGTCCTCAACCAGTCTGTAGAAGAATTGTTTCGAATCACAGGAGGAAAAAAGAGATAAAAGCCTACCTCCTATATTAGGCTGAGTTGATCCAACTTTGTCAAATGGCTCCCGCAGGTTGCCAAATGGCTCCCGCAGAATATACGTGTCAATCAACAATTCAAGTACTCAAAGTGGATTGGTTAATTGATCGTCCCCAAATGGGAGGCAAGGTAGCTCTGACTGCACACATGACATAAGGAAAACCAGATGTAACCACCGGAACAAAGAGATAATAATAATTTTTCTTTTCTTTTATCCCTTTGTGACAATTCAAAAAGATACATCCTACACCTGACTTGCTCGTTGGGCTCATATGTTTTTCAAGTTGAGAAATGGCTCCTTTTACAACGCAGGGCATGTAATTATTCTGAACATACTTGATGGTCCCAATTTACTTTCTTTACATCTCTCTGATTTTCTGACTTTCAGTGTTACGGTCTGAAGTGAGGGTTCCTCTCCCAGAGATGATTGTTAGCAATTATGAGTTTTAGGCGTCTGTGGTGCCTACCCTTGGGTACACACACAATTACATTTCACCTCCTCTTATCACTGTAGTTCACTTTTTTCCTCCTCTATGACCCTACATCCTTCTTCAATACAGCATCTTTTGTGTCTTTTGTACTCCTAACATTTTTATGATTCAACACAATGCTGGTTTATTCTGTCCTGTCTTTTTGCTCCAAGCTCTGTGTGCCTGAATTTTTGTAATAGATGGTAAATGTGGAGTTCTTTTCATTAAAAGTAATCTTTTTTTTTTTTTCAAAGCAGTCTTTGAAAGCTGCTGATTTGTTATGAATGTTCAAGGAAGAATTAAACTTCTAAAGGGACGGCATGCTGCTTCGGCAGAGCCCCACACGTTTGGGCAGGGTAAGGTATACAAAACATGAGGGCAAATGTCTCAGTTGTTACAGAAATAATAAAACAGTAGCGGGTGTGACAACCGACATAGGTGGAAAACGGTCTACAATCTGGCAAACCATATGAAAACAAAGCCGATCTGAAATGATTCGATGTTACCCAATTCAACATCAGTCATGTCACTTCTTCATGAGATGGGCTTTGAGGAGCACAGCCAAATCAGCAAGGACCGGAATATTTCTTCGACACGTAATCCTGCTGTCCCAAAAAAGAACCACCACCCTGGGATCCCCATGCCAAGTAGGAACAGAAATATGGAAAGCGCCAATTCGGGAAACTACACGTGACTCAACCTAAGACCCAGAGATGCTGTCTATGGGTATTCTTCTTTTGAGGGATACAGGTATTTCCACGTAAAGATGACCTTTGAAACAACAAACTTTCTGTTACCCCTTGGTTATAATTTCATCACTGCTGAAAGATGACAGTAAATTCTTTTGAAGAGAGAGTACATCTACCAAACTCTAACCGCTCCCAACTGTCGCATTCTTCCTGCATTGGCTTCACCATATTTCACTCCCTGCACCCGTAATGTACTCAACCAAATCAATTGCCATCTCTAACAAACCCCACCAAACCTCCGTTTTTATCACTTACAAGAAATATACAAAACTTCTTTTGCAGACGCCCTGGAATATTTCACTTATGGAAGTCCAAATTGCAGCCAGAACCTACTTATTAGTTCCGTGCTACTCTACCCTGCTGTCTCTTCAGTTCTTGCAACATGTCTGGTTGAAGAAACCCTTACTGGATGACAGGGTTCCACAGACGGAGCCCTGCCCTTAGATTATTGTTGGAAGTGTTGGCTTCCAGTTCTCATTTGACAGCCTACAGAACTAGTTGGGGGCCTATCAACTTAATCTCTCTGGGTCTCACTTTTCCCCCCAAGTAAAATTAAGAGGATGTGCTAAATTATTTCTAAGTTTCCTTCCAACCCCAGCATTTAATTATTTCATTCCGACAATGTTGAATGTTCTCTAGAGTTTTCCATTCATCAGAATTTTCAGGATGAATGGCTTGTTGACGAAAGCTTGTTGAGAATTTTGGCCTTCCGGGCGCTCAGCATAACATTAGTCTACTTTTCTCATACTTCTCATAAATCCCTGGAAAAGACTTAACTATTAAAGAGGCCCTGATGACAGTTGGTTAGCTCAATGAAAGATAAAAGGCGATGCTGTGGTTCAGAGGGCCCCTTCACTTTGATAGAAAAAATTGGCAAATTCGAATTCCTAGCAGCGAGCCAATGTTAGAAGTTTTTGAAGTGCTCTGGAGACCACAGTCTCTAACCCCCACAAAAGACACATGGATTCCGTGGCAAGGATCATCAGGCTGGAATGATGATACGATCCAAGCATCGATTAACCACAAGCATGAGCTTTAACACTTGGGGAAATGTCATCGATGCTAAGGGAAAAAAGAAAGTGAATCATCTATGTGCCTAGGCAAAGTTTCAAGAAAGAGTCTGAAAGCGCGGAACAGATGGTGACATGACAAGCCAAAGATAGCTGACATTTTCCCCACATCTCCGAGCCGGCAGCTTTTGTCATGTGGCGAGTGACGAGACAAACTATTAAGTATTTATGGAGGACCTTTTACGTACTCGGCACATTCCTGGACCCTGGACAACGTACAAATAAATCAGCAAGAGACATATCAATATATCCTCTTGCCCGACAGGAGCTTCCAATCTTACGGGGATGGGGGAGCCAACGAAATAGGAAGGCCTTTTATTTTCTGTTGAGAACAGAGAAAGAATGGGATCGTAGGGGAAGGACGACATAGGAGAATTACTCAATGGCCCACTTTGCCTCTATGCTCTGTTTCAAGGAGAGACATGTTTGACCTGGATGAGAATGCTCAGGAATGGAGTGAAACCAAGATGGTTATAAAGAAGAGGCTGCAAGAAATTTACTCTTTGTTAATACAACCAAAAACTCAGAGGGGGATTACAGAAATCACTGACGATTATTTTAAAACGCATGAGGAATAGAAGAAGGGGGAATAAATGTGGGCAACTACCCCTCACGTTTGAAACCCAAGGGGTGAAATGTTGCATCCAGTTATGTGTCATCAGAATAAAAAAGACACCTTGAAAATGAGAACAAACCTGTTAATGAGAGTATTTGTGATCACCTGGGATAGAGAGGGGCACTTAATAAAAGCCAGCACACTGGCACGCTCTTTATTTAAGAGACATTAAGACCTCAGTGAGAGTGAAACACAGAGAACTTTAAGCCAGAAATAGACCTCGGTAAAAAAAACATTCTGTAAGGCTGCTACTTATCTGCTGTTTCCCAATCCTGAGTCACAGAACCTTGGTTGCCATCTCGTAACTAGATAGTGCCGCGAATAAAAAATATGTGTTTTTAAAACCTGCTTCTAATGAGAACTATATGTATTTCGCCCCACATCATCCCACAAAACAAAGGGTCGGCAGAGCTGAGGACCTTAGGTCCACAGAGCCGGCTCACCTGCTATCTCCAATTCCTTCTGAGGGAGCCAGAGGCTGCAGTGATGTTCTGCTGGGACACATGTGAGTGTCTCACCACAATTTTCCCAAGCTGATCTCCCCGGGATGTCACTGCTGAGTTTTAGAACCGTGACCACTTGATTTTAAGACTTTACAAATGTATTCCCCATCCCTCAGAACTGCATCTTTATCAGTGGATTTCTGTCAAGGCTTTGCTTATCTACAATATGCTCTGCAAAATGCTGGCTGCCGCCCTTACCAGATAATGGGAATCCCTGTCAGGGTGCCGTGACTTGTCTCTCTATCAAGTCGGAGTAGAGGACACCTGTCCGGGCCATCCTCTGTGTGATCTTTGCCTCTATCTGCTGCCGCAGAATGCTGTGGTAATCGAGGAGGTAGTTCTAAAACCTGTTTTGGCAGAAGGAATTGCTTTATGTTGGGAGTTAGAGCTGAAAACTGGTTACCACTTTACAACTCCAATACTGCTCACTCTTTTAAACATTGCCTAGAGAATGTGGCTTATCACGCTTGCAAAAAAAAAAAAAAAAAAAAGATAAGGGGTAACCATGATGAAGGATGACAGGATCAAGGTTCACAATTATCTCTAGGTTTGAAACTAGGGGTCAATTGAAGAGATGGATTTTTAAAGTAATAAATGAAAACATTTCCCATTCTGATTTGACTTAATTGATTGTACAAGCAACATGGGGATTATCCAGCTTAGCAAAAGGTTCAGTGAGAAAGATGTAGGGGTTTTCATTGATCCCAGGCTCAACATGAGAGAACAAATGACCAGAAAATACTGAATGGAAACGGAGGTCCCACGAATATAAGCACTGCGCCCTTTGAGGAATGTTAGCAGTCCCAAGTCACTTCACACTTTTCAGTCCTCATATACTCCATTGTATTTCACATGACATGCCATGTTTTAAGGACGACATTGTCGATCTTCACCTCTTGCTTATTACCTCCTTTGTTCCTGGTATCGGTCCAATTATACTTGCTGGTAGGTTAGCAGTAGAGCATAACGTGTATCAGTTAACAATTCTTGCAACTTCTCCCAATTTCCGAAGGCTTACATCAACCAGCGCCCCTTCCTGAAGTGATCACACAGCCCTTTCCTTATGTTGAGAATCTCTTTTAGGGGGGTTTTCATTCCGCCATGCCTGTGGTTTAGTGTTACGAGAAGAAACTATGTTTTTTGCCAACATCATGGCTGACTTCAGAGGCTTATGGGTTTGTTGTCCCCATGCAATGAAATTCTTCCACCCTCATGGATCAAGTATGACATATTCTCTTTGTTCTTGATTGTGTTGGCCCAGGGCCAGTATTTTCTGTTATCCGTCACAGTTGCAAATAAAACTTGAAATTGACATCTTTGGGATTTATTTGTGATATTTATGATATGAAAGGTTCCATGAGAGTGACCAGTCAAGCTACACAAAAAGTCACCAATATCACCAAATGAGGCTCACCCACTTTTCTAACTGAGGGCAATCAGGATTATGAAGACTAACAATCAACGTCCAAAAACATCAGAAGGAACTATGGATGCGTAGCCTGAATAAGAGTCAGTGATACAGATAGCTACATTAATATTGTGAATGTATTATCAGGAAGAAGGGGAGCGGGCCCAGAGGAAGACCTGGGACAAATGAAGGAAAGCTATCTGCATTTACGGTTTGAAACAGCAAATCTAACAAGATCTATCAAAAAATGGGACAGCCTTCTGAGGTCAGAGTTCCCCAACATAGGAAGTGTTCTAACTTCACAACTCAATGGGTTTAGCCAAGAGGAATTTTTATAACAACACAAAGTTGTTTTGTAAAAGACTTGCTTATCTTTTATCTGTTTTAACAGCTGCTGAACACAATGAAAGCATTTTCCAATTTGTCCTGAATTGTTCCAAAATCACAGGAAAATCTGTAAAATAGTTTTGCGATCTTAATTTGAGACACGGAATTAGGATAGAAATCCTAAATGTTTTAAAGGTGCCATACTTAGAAAAGGTTAACGTAGAGAAATAAATCCAATAACAAGTTTAGATATATTACCTTCTTTCTACTATAGAAACTAGCTTTACAAGACTACAATAAATTTTTAACCCAGTTTGTCAACCCAGTTAACCACCCAACTGGGAAATTGTGTAACGTGGCAAAGAAAACAGCTGAATTGATTGAAAACTTTTAATTAAAGCATTTTTACTGACTTTAGTACTTAGCATCGTTCATTGATTGATTGCTTTGTATTGTTTGGTGTTATTAATGTTTCACTTCCTTTTGCATATTTAAAAGCATAGACATTTTAAAAATTATGAGGTCATTGTATTAAATTTAAGTATAGAATATTTAACTTCGGAATATGTAAAATATAATGTCATAGCTTAAATTGAGTAGGGCATGTTTAAGGATTATTTTCGCAAATTCATTCACAAATGAATGATGAAGATATGTGCATTATACAAAGTGTGTTACAAAGAAACTATTTATAGCCTTTAGGAGCTTATAATCATGAAGCAAAACTAAAAACTTCCCAGGAATTGTTGATAAGGGATTGCTGATATCCCTTAGGTTATAAGCGATTGTTAATACTCTTTTTAAAATCATTAAATAAATATTGCCAAGGATTGAAATGGATTAATAAAAGGTGATAGTCAAGTAGAATTGGCCATGATCTATCCTAAATCAAGTAAGGGGCAATTCTGTGATAACATCCTATTTCCTGGAAAGGATTTTGACTTTTCTCTAATATGCCCAATTCATTGTCAGTGGATAAAGATGTTCAATAATAAGCTCTATTCTATGTTCTTTATTAAAACACATTACTGAAGTATGAGATATAAACCACATATTAAAGCATACATGTAGAAAAGGGCACAAATAATTTGTATGCAGTTCAATTAATTATAAAATTAACCCACCCATGTAACTACCACTAAGATCAAGAAATAGAACATCACTCATACTCCTGAAGCTCCTTTGCAAACTCCGTTTCTTCACTAAAGGGAACGTGTCCTTATCTTTCACACCACATATTGGTTTTACCTGTGTCCGAACATTTTATAAAGGGAATCTTACAGTTTGAATCCTTTTATGTCTGGTTTCTTTCATTCAGCACTATGTAAGATTCATCATATTGTTTTAGGTAACAGAAGTGTTCCTTTTCATTGCTGTGTAATATCCCCTTGTGTGAACAAATCACAATTTGTTTTTCCATTCTTCTGTTGTTGGGCATCTGAGATGTTTGCTCTTTAGGACTATTATGAATATTCTTATAAATGTTTTTTGTGCACAGATGTAAGGATTTATGATGGACATATTAAACATAAAACTGCTAGATTATAGAGTATGTGTATCTTCAAACTTAGTAGCTACTGTCTAAGTTTCCCAAAGGGATTATTGAATTTTTGTTATGCTTGCAGGTGTGTTTTAATTTGCATTGCCCTGATGACTACTAAGGCTAAGCCCTTGTTTTGTATCCTAATTGACTCTTTGGAAGTATTCATTTCATAAGTGTCTCCAGAAGTTTCTGGTCGATTTAAAAATTGTATTTTTTTCCCCTTTTTTTATTTGTTTTCTTTTTTAGTTGTAGAAACTTTGTGTGCGTTTTGGGAACAAATCTCTTGATGGTTTATGTGTTGCAAATATCTTTGAGCGTTTTATGGTTTGTCTTTTCATTCTCTTAACCAGATCTTTGATAAATATAATGCCGTGTCTTTATAGTATATGCATATTGTTGTCAATGTTTTCCTTGATAGCCAGTTGATTTTTGTCTCCTATTTAATACATACCTAATTACTCTATGGTTTTGAAATACTTTCCTATATTACTTCCTAGAAATTTTATTGGTATATTTCAATAGTTAGGACAGCAATCCATTTGAAATTGTTTTCTTTTTTTCTTCTTTTTGCGGTGGGAGCAGGGAGGGTTTATGATGTGATTTCAGGCCAAGTTTTGTTATTCTATAGGCATACCCAGTTGACTTGATATCATCTAGTCAAAGATTGTCCATTTCTTATTCTTCTGCTGTGCCCCCATCATCGTAAATCAAATGACCTCATATGGGTGTATATATATATTCAGACTCTTTACTCTGTTCCATTGTTCTCTTTGTCTTTCATTGTGCCAACACCACATGGCCTTAATTAAGGTAACTTCAGAATGTCTTGAAATCTAGGGGTGCCTCGGGGGCCCAGTCGGTTAAGTGTCCAACTTCGCCTCAGGTCATGAGCTTGCAGTCTGTGAGTTCAAGCCCCGTGTGGGGCTCTGTGCTGACACCTCAAAGCCTGGAGCCTGCTTTGGATTCTGTGTCTCCCTCTCTCTCTCTCTCTCTGCCCCTCCCCCACTCGCACTCTGTCTCTCTTTCAAAAAAAATACATTAAAAAGAATGTCTTGAAATCTAGTAGAGTATTTCTATGTAGTTCTCCTTCCTTGAGGTTCTCTCAGCCCGTGTTGGCCTTTAAGTTTCCATATGAATTCCAGAAAATGCATGCTAATTTCAATTAAAAAAATCTTCTGTCACTTTTATTGGTGTAGCATGGAAATGATAAATCAATCTCAAGTCTTTGGCAGAATTCCCTGGTGAAGCCATTTGGCCTCATAATTTTTTTTATCTCCTTTCTTCAACTCTACTGAGATTTCATTTGCTGTCCCTCTAACATCTTTAAATTAACAGTCAAAAATTTGATTTTCAACCTATCTTCTCTGATTTATTAAGACTATGTATTTTCCTCTGAGCATGGCTTTAACCGCATCCTTGAAGTTTTGATATGCCACACTACCTGTGATTGTAATCTTTCAAAATTGTTGGAACTTACTTTACTGCCTACAATTTTTTAAATGTTCCACATGTACTTGAGAAGGATATAGGTTCTGTAGTTTACATGCAATTTTCCACATGGATCCTTTACATCGATACTGGTAGTTCTGTTTAAATCATCTGAATTTTTGTCCTTACTGACTTTTTGTCAGCCAATCCTAGTTACCGAAAGATGTGTTATAATCTTCCACTATTGTTTTGGATTTATTTATTTATTATTTTAGCTTTGCCATTTTTCACTTTGTATACTTGCTTAAGGGGCACACTTAAGATTATTAAATTTTCTCAGTGAAATGAGCCTTTTCATTATTATAAAAAGACCCTTTTTATGTATTTTAGTATCTTTTGGATGCTATTTACATAGAACACCTTTATTTGTCCTTTTACTTTTAATATTTCTGAAATCCTACATTCAAGATGAGTTTTTTATCAGGAGCAAATGATATGGAGCTTTTATTTGCTTTTGTAGTCTAAAATTTGTTTTCTAAATGAAGTGTTTAGTTGACTTACATTTAATAAAATTACAGATATTTGAGGATTTAAATTTACCGTTTTACTATTTACTTTCACTCTTTGTCCCTATATTTCTTTGTTTCTTCTTTCCTGTTTTTATTGCATTACTTTCAATCAAATAGGCAATTTTATTATTATTTTTTAAATATTTATTTATTTTTGACAGAGCACAAGTGGGAGAGAGGCAGAGAGAGGGTGACAGATGATCTGGAGTGGGCTTTGCGCTGACAGGCTGACAGCAACAAGACCAATGTGGGGCTCGAACTCACAAACCACGAGGTCACGACCTGAGCCGAAATCCGACACTCAATGGACTGAGTCACCCAGGTGCCCCAACAATTTTATTATTTTATTTGCTCACTACAACTTGTCAGTTGTACATTGATTTACTATTCTTCTAATGGTTACTACAGAAATCACAACATGCGTTTTCTGCTTGTGAATTTCTAACATATAGATTTGTACTTTTATGATTTCCTGGACAATTAAAAGATATTAGAATACTTTCACAATATTTACCTCACTTCTACCGTATGTATTATTGATGTTATATATTTTAATATTCAATAAATTGTTGTTATTCTTTTATATATCAATATTCATTCACATTTGTCTTTATTTTTACCTTTTTTGCTCCTCTGCATATTTGTTCCTGCATCTCTGAAATGCTATAGGGAATTGTCCCTTCTCCCCAAAGAATATTATTCATTATTTTTTTTAGTTTGTGTTTGCTGCTGGCAAATTCTCTTCATTTTTATGCGTTTGAAAAGAAATACTATGTCCTGATTTTTTTAATTTAAATTCAAGTTAGTTAACATATAGTGTAGTATTGGTTTCAGGAGTAGAATTTAGTGATTCATCACTTACATATAACACCCAGTGCTCATCCCAACTAGTGATTATGTCCTGATTTTTGAAGGGTGTTTTCATTGAATGTACATGTCTAGATTGTTGCTTGAAGGTTATCATTGCTGTTCCATTGTTTTTCAAGTTCCTTTTTAATGTTTATAGGTGTGCTGTCATAGCTAATGTGTCTATTACGTATTAGACCTACAATGTTACACTATAGGTTGCTTATAGAAACATATATGGGTAATACTTTTGCCAATCATAATATTGCCCTGCTGAATGTGCCCAACCTTATGACTTAGTGGCCTGAGTAACATCAATTTCATTCTGGATAACTTGGAATTGTCATCTGATGCCCCAAGTCATGTGTTCAGTTTCTATTTGGTTCATGTAACAAGTTAATAACTGTTTCTCATAAAGAAACCAGGCTCCTGGAAAATAGACCAAAACTTTCTTCTAAAACCCTTCAGTTCTGTGCTATGTTTATCTAATGAGAAGTTGTCAGAAGCTCCAACCAGAATTCTTACTTGCTTCAATACTTGGTTTGGATCGTCTCTATAACCCGGGCCTGCTTTAGAGCTTTCTTTAGCAAAATACTTGCTAAATGGATCAGAGCCACACAACAGGATGTGTTGTCTCCAAAATCCAAAGAGGACTCCCAAGTCTCCTCTTTTAGAAGCATATAATGTAAGCTTCAGCAGCATATTTTTCACTCTGGAGTTCATATTCCTACACAGTACAGACCATTAGAATTTGTATTTTTACGGCATTCACCTTCCACCATCTAACCAACTACCTCTCTAAGTTCCTGGCTGACGGACCATCTTTTTTTACTTTCCCCAATTTGTTATGGACCGATACTTTGATAATCTACAAAATCCTAAACCTGTATGTTGCATGAATGCCAGATTCCTACAAGGGGTTCTGAATGCATATTCTCACATAATGTATTTATCCTGTCATGAACTGAGAACACAAAGTTTATGCACTTGCATCTGAAATGCCTATAATGTGTCACATTCTTATTCTAGACACTATGGAGCAAAAGAACAAACAGACAAGGTCCCTGCTCTCAGAGAGTTTATGTTCTAATGGAGAAGAAGAATAATAAAGATTAGAGATTAATAATTTAACGTCTGGTGATGATGAGTATTAGAAAGAAATGGTAAGACACTATCAGAACATAAAGAATGATGAATGGGTTCTATTTTAAATGGACTGATCAAGAAGACTTCTCTTTTTTATATTTTTTTTTTGAGAGAGAGAGAGAGTAAGTGGGTAGCAGAGGGACAGAGGAAAAAGGGACAGAGGATCTGAAGCAGGTTCTGTGATGACAAGCTGACAGCAGTGAACCTGACATGGGGCTCAAATTCACGAACTGTGAGATCATGACCTAAGCCAAAGTCAGACACTAACTGACTGAGCCACCCAAGCACCTCAAGAAGGCTTCTCTTAATCAGATGGCACTGAAGATGAGACTAAATGAAGTGAGAGGGCAAGCCAAACAACGACTGCAGAAATGAGTATTCCACGCGGTGTAGTAGCCTGGTAAAGGCCCTCACTGGGGAGCACCCCCAGCATGTTCTAGAAGTGGGAAGAATGACCACGTGGCTAGAGTAAAGGGAACAAGGAAACAGTGATAGGAATTGATGGTTGGCCACTTAGGGCCGGAAGCTTTGTTAAGATCTTGGGCTTTTTTGGGTCTTTCAAGTGTAATATGAAAACAGTGGACAATTATTTATGTTTTCAAAAGATAGCAGGCTCCAGTGTGCTGAACGGCTAACTTTGAGGGCCTAACCCTTGCATATAACTTCTACAAGCCTCGTGTAAAGCAAATTAATTTCAACACATTAGTGTCGGGGAGCAGGGACTTCAAATTGATGGACACATAATGTTGATTTTTTGGAAAAAGCTTTCTCTATAGCTTTACATACAGGGAGCAAAGAAACTTACATTTTTTAAATGGTTCCAGTCATTTCTTCCCTTCAGGATTCAAATTAACCGGTTGCCATATGGAGCCATATTCCAGGGACAGGACAACTTCCTAAGGCAGTTGAGGATAAAGACATCTATCTCATGAACTCCTTGGGGTGTGAGGAGCAGGGCTCATGGATCCCTTCTCGCTCCTGCTGCTGTACTAGAAGGAGGCTGTCTGCTTTAAGCCTCCTGTGGCTACTCCATTTGTTTAAAACTCTTTTTCATTGATTTTTATTGCTTAGAGTTTTGGGGTTTGTTTTCTTTTTAATCATGACATCCAAACTCTATTGAAAAATGTAAAGGGAGCAAGGAATAGATAGATAGATAGATAGACAGATAGATAGATAGATAATCTATAATATCTATACATTATGTATGCATGGAATTCTAATATTTGAGTAGATTGCATTTGCAGTATGTGCTTTCAGATGCTGTCAGATTAATTTTACTTAACTCATGCTTATTCCCCCAGGGTGCTTCATAACCATTCAGGAAAACAATACTTCTCTCTAACGACCATATCGAGCTTTACTAGGGGATCTTTTACGAACACCAAATGAATTTTCTGAGGAATAATTGAACGGGAAAATTATTTCATAAAAATCAAAAGAATACATTTGGTTGCATTTAGTTTTTCTCCTCTAAATGAAAAGGAGCGGGGGAAAGCTGTTTATCTGAAGTTAAAGTCATCTAACAACTTTAAAACATTAGATAACCTTGGGGCACCTGGGTGGTTCTGTTGGCTAAGCATCAGACTTCATCTCAGGTCACGATCTCCCAGTTTGTGAATTTGAACCCTACATTGGGCTCCACATCTGTGGAGCCTGCTTGGGATTCTCTCTCTCTCTCTCTCTCTCTCTCTCTCTCAGTAAATAAATAAACTTTACAAGAAAATTAGATAACCTCCTTTTTTTTTTTAAGAGACTGGATTACAACTTTGAGCATGTTCAGGAAGAGTACAGAGCAACCTGGTGACAGAATTACAAGATTTTTGTCTTCTGGAGGCATCAAAATCCCACTGGCTTTCACACCCAACTTATCCACATCACCTTCTGGAAGAGTATAAGCCCACAACCTGCCAAAGGACAGCAGGTCTTGCAATTCTGAATCCCCGTCCCCAGCTGTCGGGAGCCGGGATGTCCCCCTCTCCTGTATGAGAATGTGGGAGGGACGAGGGAGGCATTGAGAACCTCAGGTGTGAGAATTACGGTGTGGAACAGAGAGACGAAATGTTTGTCTTCGTTAGGTGCCCCAAATTGAAGGGATTTTAGAACCAGGGCCTGGGTAGCATCACTTAGGCAAAATACATAGAAAAGATAAGAAAAATCTCCAGAGGAAAGGAAAGCTGAAGCAGATGTGCAGATGAGAGCCAAAAGCCCCAGGGAGACAAAGCCTGACTTAGCCACTTGTGAGGTCCAACTCCACTTTCTACCTCCCTCTGTTTTCTTCAATACGTTCATTCTTTCATTTAAGCTGATTTGAGCCAGTTTCTGTTTCTTGAAAACAATAAGGCTTAATCAAGGCACATAAGTGGCAGACTAAGCGAATATGGGCTAATGTACATCAATTAATTTTTCTGGACTTTCTAAGACAGTGTAATATTTTCCCTATCTATCTCACGGGACTGTCATGGAATCAGGTCCTGGACTCCTTGTGCCAGTGCTCGGTAAACTAAATACTGGTGAAACCTAAGTCATTGATAACTTTATCATCTTTGTAATTCCAAAGAGGCTGGCCAGATGTAGGCAGCACTGCGATGAGATAGCCCCGATTTCATTAGCACGACCGTGGTTTACTGGCCGCCCACAATGAGTCAAGCTCGGTGTTACTGCTTTATCTTTATCAATTCATTTCACAGCAAAGGTATGAAAATAACTCAATGTTGATATTATAAAATCACTTGTAAATCAATTGACAGGTATTACAGGTAGATGCACTAAATGAGAGTGGCCGTTGGAGAAGTTTCAGGAAGAAGCTGCTTAACATTATTTCAAATACTGTCTGCATTCTAAGAAAGGAAGAACAGCTCTAAATATGTTTCACCAAGGGGCGCCTGGGTGGCTCAGCCGGTTAAGCGTCTGACTTCGGCTCAGGTCATGATCTCACGGTCTGTGAGTTCGAGCCCCACGTCAGGCTCTGTGCTGACAGCTCAGAACCTGGAGCTTGCTTTGGATTCTGTGTCTCCCTCTCTCTCGACCCCTCCCCAGCTCATGCTCTGTCTGTCTCTCTCTCAAAAATAAATAAAAACATTAAACAAATAACTGGAGGATCCTTGTTTGGTTATAAATAACTGTGGAAGTGGTAGAAACTCATGGATACCAAAGGACATTTTTCTTTCTTTTTTTTAATTGAAGTATAGTTGATATACACTATTATTTTAGTTTGGAGTGATTCAACAATCATATATGTGACAAAATGCTCACCAATGTAAGTGTAGTTACCATACGGAGCTATTACAATATTATTGACTATATTCCCTATACTGTACTTTTCATTCCTGTAACTTACTTATTTTATAACTGGAAGTTTGAGGAGATTAAGAGGGATCTGCTTTCTTAATAAAATGCATCAATTACTGGAGCAGGATGAGATTCATTAAATAATCAAATCAAATTCTTATTTTCTAATTTAATAAGTAAAAAAGAGTAAGTGCATATAATTCATTTGTAGTGGTTGTTTCTAACGTAACACAATAAAGAAATAGAACGCGACTGACAAAAATCTTTCCACGTTGGAAGGGAATGCTTTTCTCTCTAGTAGTAATCAGCACCAACTGTATTCAAGCTAATCTGCTGTCAATAATATAGAATTTTTGGTTCAGTATCTCAAGAGATGCCAGAAAATAAAAGATTGTAGAAAAGTGGGAGGACCCTTTAATTATTTGCGAGCTCAATTTCCAGGAGCGTTTAGTCTACCACAATCACCTGATGTGAACTGGAAGGAAAGGAAACTTTAAGAATCAGAACTTGGCACTAATTTATCCCACCATTGTAGAAAAAAAAAAAAATACATGTGCTAACTTGTAGCAATAGACTTTATTGTACTCTATTTGGAGATGCAGAATCATTTAATTTCTCGTTTTCGTAAACAAATGGCCAAACAAGCATCTCTTAGGTTTGTTGAACAAAAGAAAAGAAAATGTTGAGATTCGAGTGTCATTCTAAAAAGTACTATTGCTTATGGGGTCTGCCAAAGCATATGTATTTAAGCAACCAAACAAATGAGCAAAGTGGAAAAAAAGGGAGAGGCAAACCAAGAAACACGCTCTTAGAGAACAAACTGAGGGTTACCAGAGGGAAGGGGGGTGAGCAGATGGGTTAAACAGGTGATGGGGATAGAGGAGTACATTTGTGAAGAGCACCGGGGTTGTACGGACGTGTTGAATCGCTACATTATACACCTGACACCAATATTACACTGTATGTTAACTGGAATTTAAATAAAAACTTTAAAAACATTAAATTTTTAAGTATATGTAACTTCAATTTCTTAAAAATTTTCAAATAATTTCTTAAATAATTTTTCTTACATCTTAAAGTGTATGTAACTTCAATTTCTTTAAAATTTTTGATTTCTTAAATAATTCTTCTTTTTGAAAATTTTTTTTAATTTATTTATTTTGAGAGAGACAGCAGGAATGGGGCAGGGGCAGAGAGAGAGAGGGAGTGAGAGAATCCCAAGCAGGCTCTGTGCCGCCAGCACAGAGCCAGACATGGGGCTCAAACTGAGAGACTGTGAGATCATGACCTGGGCCAACACCAAGAGTCAGACACTCAACTGCCTGAGCAGTTAGATAATTTTTTGTTTTTACATCTTTGACTCTAAGCCCTATCAGGAGCAGTATCGAAACTTCTAAGCAATTTTACGACACTGATTTTTCCCCCACTGATTTTTCCCCCACTGATTTTGCTGAATCTAAATCTGCACCTTTGGTCCTGCCACCGGAGAAAAGGCAGCCAATTCATGTACGTGGTCGGCTTCTTCAGGGCCTCCTATTGGATCAGAATTGGCAACTAAAAGATTAGACGGAACAGAATCTGTGCCACTTGAAGGAGGAGAGATCATAGTGTCGAGTGAACATCTGTTTATCTTGATGAATCCCCCATGTGAAACTCAGAAATCGTTCATACGTCCTGATTGCATGATGGCGGTGGTGGCGTTTTATTAATTGACTTGGAATTCATTAATTTCCATGCAGTTCTCCAAATTTCCACTTCTCTGCCGTTTAAGAACGTTCCTTGTTGATCATATAGCATGAATAATCATGTCTTTTCCATTTTTAAATGATCGTTCTACCAGTTTGGATAAGGAAAGGCAAATTTCAGAACTCCATATGCAAATACTTAAGCAGATGCACAGCTTTGAGGTGGCATTCCAAGTCATTGGGGCAAAGGCCTGTGCCAGCAGCCCAGCGAATACAGCGATGGTTTTGTGCCCTCTCCGATTGATAATACATTTGTTAGAGATGATGGTATGAATGTCATATTTTCATATGGCACATAAATAAAATAAAAATGTTGTACGATTGCATAAACTGGTGATCTGCCAGTGGGATATGAAGGTCATTCCTTCATGAATACAGAAATCTCCCACATCTGAATATCAACTTGCAAATGCATTATGTAACATAATACTGTATGTTTATACTTTATACATTTTAATGAAATATTAAACGGGCTTATTTTGTGTTCATAATATAAATTGCAGTAGAGGTCATGACAGTGAAACGAACGCCATCGTTTCCCTGGAACGGGGTGGGTTTGTTTTGTTGTTTTTTTTTTTTAAGCTCTTCACTTCTTCTGAAAGCTAGGAATAGTCAAAATGACACAATTATAAAAATTCCTACCATCATATCTTACCTTCCTGATTCTTCCCCTTCCACTCTCCCCCCTTTAGTATCGAGAAATACAATTCCCTACATATCCGAATGTCCCTCTCACCTGCCTCCTCACCGGTAAGGTCACAAGGTCAAAGGCAAATTGGCTACAAAAGATTCTGCTAACGTGACAAGACGTCCTGTGGCAGAAACTCATCTGGATGTCTACGTCTCCCCTACTTTTTCATATTAAAGAGTCTGCTGCACAGTAGGCATAAAATTAATGGGCAGTTTACATAACATTTGCAATAAATTGCCAGATCAAAAAGCTTTCTCAATTGTGGGATTCTGAGATTGAAGGAACAAAACTATAAACTTTATTCTTCACTTGTACCGCTGCCAGCATGTTGTCTAAAACATCTGCTCGGGTAATATGTCATATGCAATAGCCTGTGCAGGTTAGGCCAGTACATAATAGAAGTAAATGTATTTTTAAATGCCAGGTTTTAAAAGAAGACAGGGCTGCTTGGTATCTCATTATAAGGGAAATGACTTTTTATGTCATCCCATCAGTGGTCATGCAGCTTTGGGGAGAGTTTCAAAGGTCAACATCCGTAACTCTTTATTCTTTACTCATTCACTCTTTTCTCCTGGGAGAAATGCAGGAAGACTATTTTTCTAGGTGGACTTGCATTTCATCTAACAAATGAAAAAATTGTTGCTCGGAGTTTCTGTGTATGCCCACAATCCCTTCAATTTGATGTGTACTGTTGCCAGAGGAACAAAACATCGCAGGGGAAAAAACAAGTTTGAGCTCTTGCTCTGTCCTTATATCCAAAGTGCCTCATCACAGAAAATACACTTAAAATAATCGAAGAGATACCTAGAGACAGTCCCTCCAGGTAAATGAGAAAGGTGTATACTTTCTTTAGAACTGCAAGGTACTGACTTCATGAAAACATATTTCACATTCTTTTAGTCCGTGCATCATCGTCCAATAAATTCCACTAAAAGCAGTCAATAGTATTAACGATGCAAAGGAGTATAGGCAACAGAAAATAAAGCTTCCAGCCTGTCTCCAGGTTGTTCATTCATTCCTTCATTCAACAGTGACAGCGTTTACTGAAACTGTAGATAGAAGAATGACCAAGGTCATCCAAAGCCTTGCCTTCATCCAGAAGATAGACATAAATAAGCAAAAGTATTTAAAGCATAGCAGCTTTGGGTGGAAAAAATAAAACGTATGAAAAGTATATGAGGATCGTTAGTTGGTTCTAATGAATATTCTCAAGTCGTGTTTTTGTTGGTAAAATCAGAGAAGGAGAGCCAAAAGGAAAAGGTAGCATAGTTGGTCAGTTGTGTGGGGACGTGGGACAACTCCTGGGGAAGACTGAGCATTACTGTAACACATTCACAGGTTGGAGCTGTGATACACATGTAGAGTTGATAAGAATCCTCCCAGACCCTTAAAAATATTCTTTTCACACCTCACTTCTAACTCCCCACCCCCTATTTAACTTCCCTGTCTACACTAATCGCCCATCCCACCACAAAATAACTGTTAAGAAACCCTGGTACTATCTGCCAACCAGACTATCCAATTTCCACTCTTGTGCACTTCTCTCTTCCATTAAGATACATATGCTCACTGCTGTCTTCCCTCAAGTACCTCGCTGAATCATTGGCTATATAATCCAATAATATGGATCAAGATAAAGTGTAAATGGCAGAGAGTCGTTTTTAATATGTTAGTCGTATCAAAGGTTTCTGATAGCTCAGGATAAACAAAAGGGGAAAACGTCGACATTCCAGAAATTATGGCAGAGACAATGGGAGAGCTGTCTTTGGAAAATGAGGCTTTTAAGGTTTGCTCATAGCAAAGCGACCAGAGCTGTGTCCTTCTTTGCAAGTGATGCTGACTTTATACCATTGCCTGCTGATCAAATTATTTGGAGGACAACCAGACGTTGTGTACCTACTGATATGATGCAACGTGAAAGCGGCAACTTCACCTGTGACTATTCTTTACAAAGATGTTTAACCTGAATTCAATCAGCTAACTCAGATGATGGGAAATACCAACAAGAAAGGAGTAAGTTTAAAAAAAAAAAACCAATGAGAAAACTATCAGACAAATCAAAAGGCAAAACATTCTAAGAAACAATTGTCTCTGTCCCTTCAAAGTCAATGATGATTTATGCATGAAGGAAACTTAAGAAGCTAATAGATGATTCCAGCAAATTATCCTTGAATGATTATGATTTTTTTAAATGACTACCAAAGAGACTTTAATAACAGTAGCCTGAAATTTGAATATGGGTTAAGCGTTGGGTGATTATTTTCAAACACTGTTAATACTGTTAGCTGTGATAATGGCATTGGTCTTATGTAGGATAAGGTCAGTGTTGTTTGGGGGGTTGTACGCTGAAGCATTTAAGGAGAAACATTATGATGACGTGGTCCAGCCAGTGTAGAAAAGGTTTACATTTATATAGGTATCTTTTACTTTTCTGTATGTTTAGAGACTTTTAACATTGAAAATGGCCTAAACTTGATTATTTATTTTTCATAAATGAACAGAATTCTTTCTATAGAGCAACAATTTTTAATCTCACGGAATTTCAGTACAATAAGCTTCATTTGTTCAGAACTCTGAATAGAGTCATTCTAGAAATCTGCTCCTTCCAGATAACCAAGTTAACCCTATATGTGTTACAGGTGTAAAACGTTCATTTGAAATGACCATGAAGGTTTCTGTGCTCATAAGTAGAATTTATAGAATATAATGGAATTATTTCTTACCGAATTTAAGTCATTCTTGTAAGTGATTGATATTGTGACATTTATGAAGAACAATTATGATTGAGCTAATTTAATGCTGATGTAGATTCTAGAATTTGTTTTTCTGAAAATCTCTCTGGCGTCAACTTGATCTGAGTTATTATTTCCCTTCATTCCTTCAGTAGTATTTGTTGAGCACGTCCTTTTTGTCAGTTATAGGTCTGGGTTCCAGAAGTAAATATTCAAGGGGATAGATGAAGATATGAGAGCAGGAAGAGGGGAGGGAAATATAAGTGAATTTGGGAGCAGACAGGCTGAGCCTGAATCTCTGAGGGTTGGTGTAGGATCTCCAGGGTGATTATGAAGTATTTGATGTAGACACCAGTGTTGGGGAACCAAGAGAAACAGACCATTAGAAGACCAAAATGTAAGAGAAATACAACCTTCCTGGCAAGGGATTCACAGAAGGAGTAATTCTTCAGCTAAATCTTGAAAGATGAAAAGGAATTTGGTAATAGACAAGAGTGTGGAGTGTCAGACATTGTGAATACGCGTTACTACGAAGACAGCGATGTCTTCAACAGAAAGTGAAAAGAGATAGAAAGTTTGTCAACATCACTTTTAATGAAAAAGATGAGTTTAGTGATGGGTAAATTGATATGATCATATGATAAACTCTTACTACTCTATCATCAAGATAGCAGTTATTGAAGTCAGATAACATTTCTGTCTTCTCTTTTACTAGTCTTGCGAAAAATGGGGAAGGAAGTCTAACATGGGATTCAAGGTTGCCTGGCCTAACTCCCTGTTCCACCACTTACCACACATGGATTACTTGGGCAAATTAAGTTCGATGTGCTTGAATTTCTTAAAAACTAACTCATAGTGTTGTTAAGAGGTTGATATGATGGGTGCCTGGGTAGCTCAGTCGGTTGAGCGTCCGACTTTGGCTCAGGTCATGATCTCACAGTTTGTGAGTTCGAGCCCTGTGTCAGGTTCTTTGCTGACAGCTTGGAGCCTGGAGCCTGCTTCGCATTCTGTGTCTCCCTCTCTCTCTGCTCCTCCCCTGCTCATGTGCTGTCTCTCTCTCAAAAATAAACAAAGATTAAAAAAATTTAAAAAAAGAGGTTGATATGAGTTAACACACATGAAAAACTTACAACAAGATCTGGGACCAAGGTCTGGGGCAGCGTGAGTACTCAATATAATCATTAAATTGTTAAGTGTTCAAAGATAAGATTTCTTCCATTGTTATTACATTTTTTGATCAAATATATCCTCTTATGGATGGTTTTTGGATAGTCTTAATAACTGCTCTAGAAATACCATTGGCAATAGTATAGAGAATAGTATAATAGAAATACTATTTCTACTTTGTTGAAGACAATTTGAACAGACCGGCCAGTGGAGCACATACGAATAAAGAAAAGCAAAGTGAGAGTCTTTTTCAACATTTAACTGCTGCTTCCATCGAGATGTCTATGAGTAATTCACTCAATTCTGAAGCTTTCAGATTAGGAAGGCAAAATGTGCTTGGTTGCTATCCCCAGCATGTAGCTCCGATGCCTTGAGAGATGCCAAAAACATCTGGAAAGGCCACTCCCAGACATGAACAGGTGACCAATTGCCAAGATATCTATCCATGCTCCTCCTCACCTTTCCGACCAAATTGCTACTCATAATTTTTTTCTCTATAATATTTTAAACTTATTATATATATTTTTAAAGACTGGAGAAAATTTCGGCGGGGGGGGTAAAGTTAACATTGGGGAAAAGGGTTTTGTGGATTCTTCTTTGCATCTCTTTCAAAACTAAGCCTTCTCTGGGGAAAAGCATGTGAAGTGAGGATCACAGAACTCATGTCACTATGAGGACGGCCAGGTAATGTCAGAGACCATAAGACACCCCGTCTGTTCCAGAGGGCTTATTAGCGATTACTACAACCTATTTTTCTTTCCCAGGTTCTTTCTTTTCCCCTTCAATGCTCCATGCAGGGTCTTTATGAAAGTGCTCTTAGGAAAAACAGGGAAAACAGAATGCTCCTTGGAAACCTGTGGGATCTCTCCATCTCTCTCTTATTTTTGCTTTCTTCTGTCTCCTCCCTCACCCACTCTAGCCAATTTGGAAAAGGTGCATCTAACTCAAAATCTATAAGCAAAAATAAATATGTTATAAATAATCTTTCCTCTTCCTCTAAAAAGAATCTCAGGGTCTTACCCCACAAATGGGACATTATCAGCTCTATGATGTTAATCAACTATAAGAAATAGTGTAATATAATTGACAATGCCCTTCTAAACGTTAATACGAGTGGCATGAAATAATGATTTAATACTGTAAAGCACTTCATTTCATCAACAAAAGTACCGAGGCAGCCAGCAATGCTAGCAAATGTGCAAGCTCCATTTAAATCTCACCAACCTGACATGTTTTCATTATTATAATGTCAACTTCTCAGGAGCAGAATGGATGAAATGAAAGTTACCTCCGATTCAAAAGTGTTTGAGGGTGGCCATCTTTCTTTTCACTCTGCTTATGTGAAAGGCATTAATGACCCCCAGTACCCTCTGCAGCTTTTGCTTTTGTTCTGATTTGTGTCACCAGCAGACGCAAAGAACAGCTGATTCTTTTCCTTGCATTGTCTCTTTCACCTTGGGAAGAACTTCCATTAGCATTCTGATCCAAAGCCTAGGAATACACGCATTCACCTTCAAAATGCGCTAAATGCCTCAAAATATGTGTTCTAACCTAATTTTCTTTTGCATGATTTTTTTTTTCTTTTTAATGTTCTGAGGACCTCAAACACCAAAAATACATGCAGTGTTGTGTTTTATACTAATATTCTTTCCCATGTTTACAATACAGACCCTCAATCCAGAAAATTGGGAAAAAGGAATTTTTACCATAAGATGCACTTCTGTGTGACAGTGATGCCCTTTTCAGAGGAGTTGGTATAACATTATGTTAGATTTCCTGGGACATGATTTATATAAAATAGCCTACTGTGTCCTGAGGTTGCATGTCAACTATATGTCCTAATATGGGGATTATACATACAGTCACTAAGTTCAAACAAAATTCTGTGACATCTTAATTATTTGCATGCCCCAGTGGGGTATGTTATTTCCATCTACATCTGTCTTCCGGTGCTGTACATCCATTATTGCCTGAGGAGGGAAAATTAAAATTGCTGCTAAGGAGGGGGTGCTGAGGAAATACATATACAGGATATGGTAGTTTTATTTTTGGTGGTAGGGGATTCTTTTTTAGCATATCAGCAAAATTATTTATATACATGTATGTGTGCGTGTGTGATATATCATTGTACTATAATATGTAATTCTGTGTGTATGTATATAAAATCATAGTGCCCAAACCGGCCCGGTCTTAGGAATAGAACAGGTGAAGCAACAAGCCAAGGTTGATCCTAATGAGGGTAAAAACCAACAGGGGGAAGAGTTACACCAAACCCAAAAGGGTCAGGTGAATGACAGCATAAGCAGAATCAGTGCCAACGTACTGGTAAGACGGATGTGGCAAAAGAAAACGTGAATGGAAAATTTTAGATTTAAGGGGGGTACAGTCACAAACCGATGAAGCTTGTCCAAATGATTGAACATCATACAGGAATTGGGTTCGTCTGTGTCTGGTTTATTTCACTTAGCATACGTCCTCCATGATGTCCAGGGGACATACCACATTTTATTTGTCCAGTCATCTGCTGCTTACAAATCCTACACGGTACCACTTAAAACGTAAATATAAAATAGTCCAACTCATAGAAGCAGAGAGTGGAATGGTGGCTTTTAGGGCCTGGAGGGAGGAGGAAATGGGGAGATATCAGTAAGAGCACAAAATTTCAGTTACACAAGATGAATACATCCTACAGAGAAACGAGATGCTTATAGTCAACTGTATTGTATCCTTAAACTTTTGCTGAGAAGGTAGCTCTTATTTAAATGCCTTTATTACAAAAAAATAAAATAATAATAATAATTAAAAAGAATGGAGAAAACTTTGGGAGGTCATGGATAGGTTTATGGAATACTTTGTGGAGAGCTTCATGGGTATACACTTGTCTCCAAACTCATCAATTGGTATATATTAATTATGTACAGCTTTTTACATGTCAAAAAGTTATAAATATAAATAAGTAAACAAATGAATAAATAAAGTAGGATTCAAATTATTGAGGAATTAGGCTGGAATATTGGGACTCAAAGCAAGATAGTTGGATTTCAATGCTGCGTTCTGATCCTAGTTGTAAGACAACTTCAGAACCAGGTATCTGGACAGCCCGGCCGACTGAGCACATACAAGTTCTCTGAACACACTGACAATTGTCATAAGGGCAACAGACAATTTCCAGAAGGCATCCGCTGTGGGGGAAGAAGCCCTGTAGATGGTCAGATCCTGCTCTTCTCCATAAATCTCCAGGAGGAGTCTGGAGGGGTGAACCATAATCCCCTGTAGCCAGGCAGCCAACCTGGGCACTGGGTGCTCTCAGAGGAGAAAAAGCACAGTGGACCCAAAGAAACACCACTAAAACCGTACAATGTCAGAATTATGGTGGATATTTAGAAGAAGCATAGCCAGATAAACTTTTTCCTCTCAAGTGACATCTGACAAAGTGCATGGATTCATTTAGATTCCAGGAGCATAAGCCAGAAGAACATACCGCCAACTGTAAATGATGTAGCATTACTGGGGTTCAAGGCTTTTACTGCCAAGGGCTCTGAGTGTGTGCTTTTCGTGTCGCATGGAAATGTTAGGTGAAGGAACAGGTGAGGGAGACACTTGATAAACCTCATCCTCAAGGTAATAAAAAGAAAGGCCAGTGAGTTCTTGGTTATCATCTCAACAACAGAGTCAGAAACTGGAGACAATACTGTAAGAACCATGCGTGATGTTTTAGTAACTACGACTTCCACAGCTTCGTATTTTTTTAAGTTTATTTATTTATTTTGAGAGAGAGAGGGAGAGAAAAGAAAGAGAGCATGAGCAGGAGAGGTGCAGAGGGAGAAGGAGAGAGAATCCCAAGCACGCAGGACTCAATCCCAAGAACTGTGAGATCGTGACTTGAACTGACATCAAGAGTCAGACTCTTTACCGACTGAGCCACCCAGGTGGTGCTCCCACAACTTTGTTATTTTTATTTTTCTTGGTCTGTTTCCCTCAGGGATGAACAGCTAAATATCCATACAAATGACTGTTCCAAGGGCAAGCAGGAAATTGTGTCCTTTTCCATAGTTGATAATCTGGGACGCAAAACTCCCAAGGAAAAAAGTGGGCAATAGCAGGTTTAAGTAAACAAATAAACAAAACAAATAACAACTATTAACGTTTTGGAGCACCTGCTACATGCCAAGCCCTATTCCAAGAGTTAGCTATAGGTACAGCAATAGATATAGCTATAGGTGGGTGTAGGTATAAGGATAGGCATAGGTATGGAAATAAGTAGACATACAAGTGGACATGATCATGGACGTGGGGACAGGGATGGGGATGGAGATGGAAAGATACAGGTACAGATATAGAAACTCAAAGGGAAAGGACAAGCAGGCCTAGCAACTGCAGCTTGCCCCAAAGAAGAGCCAGCAGAGGAGAGTGGCCCTGGAATGAAAAGCAGCCAGAGGCTTAACGATGCAGGTGACCTTACTATCATTTACTCGTAGAACCCACGCTTCACCGATGTTCAGGGCAAGAGCCTGGATTCGTGAGTAACTCAGATCACTGTCTACAACCTAGATCCGAAATCCACATTCCTTCTAGAGACGCAAGAACATTTGGCCTTTTGGATCCCCCCCGGGGGAGCTGAGTAACCCCGAAATGTGCCTGTCTTGTCGCTCCGTGAGGGAGCTGTAGAGAAAGGAACTCCCAGAGACGGACCAAGGAAGTGCATCTGTGTCTTTCATACTGTGGAACGTGGAACAGCTGCATCAGAATCACCTTCAGCCTTTCGATTTTTCTTTCTTCTGGACCTCGAGCGCCCAGAAATGACTAATGGCAGAGTCACCCTTGGTCCAAAGAGGGCCATTTTATTTTGCTGCATCGCGCTGCATTTTTCCTTTACCTAATTTTCCTTTACCTAATTTTCCACTTTCCATTTGCCTACTAGCTCATCTCTCTTCCACCATTGGCATCCAACTGTAGTACATTGAACGCATGTCTTTCCAAGCCACATCCCATACATCTATTTAGGTATACATGTCTCACACATAGCATCCGCAACATTAATAATGTATAACATAGGTATTCATATTATTGAAAATGTTTTTTTTTTATTTTTATTTTCATTTCAATAGCCTTGTGCCATAAATCCTATTCTTTTCCATCCAAGTTCATTTCACTTAACATTGTATCTTTGAGAACTTCCAGGCTACAACATATAAAATTAGTTCCCCCGTCTGAATTCGAAAGAGCGTTCTATCTCATGCATATGCCACATTTTACCTTTCTATTCATTACTGGCAGACGCTGGGGCTACCACTAGCTTCTTGCTGCTACAGTAATTGGAAATAAAATAATAGCAATTTATCAAGGTGATACAACTTTCTTCCGGTAAACCACGGTGAGGAAGGCTGAAAACAGTGAGGGTATTAAAGAAATCAACTTTTGGGGCGCCTGGGTGGCTCGGTCGGTTGAGCGTCCGACTTCGGCTCAGGTCATGGTCTCGGGGTCCGTGGGTTCGAGCCCCGCGTCGGGCTCTGTGCTGACCGCTCAGAGCCTGGAGCCTGTTTCAGATTCTGTGTCTCCCTCTCTCTGTAACCCTCCCCCGTTTATGCTCTGTCTCTCTCTGTCTCAAAAATAAATAAACGTTAAAAAAAAATTAAAAAAAATAAAAAGAAATCAACTTTTATGAATCGTAGGGGCATTCTTGAAAGTGATAAGGAGGCTGCCATAATCTCCTCTGGAAAATTATCTCAGTTGTCATTGGTTGCAATTTACAAAAGGAGTTCATCAAAAATTTGTTCTGCAAAAAGCTGAATTGAAAAAGTTAACTACACGTCTGTATGGTAGGATTTCCTTGGGTGTTTAAATAAGCCTGTGTCTCCCTCCAAAAATATTAAGTAAGGATTTTATAAAGAGCTGCCTAAAACAGAATACCTATAAACTAGTAGAATTAGTGTTCCATGGAACGCATTTCAGGAAATACCGCTGTATTGTTACCATTATTTTACTCTGTTTTCAGAGACGTAGTGATAATATTAGAATTCAAGCTTTGTCTTTCGCCAAAACAAACTGAGTCTTGACAAGAAAAGATGTCCCTTTTCAGAGGAAACCATTTTTGTTTGGAGATTTACATTATTCAGAGGGTTTTTTTTTTTTTGCCCCCAATATTACACATTTTATGGTGCTGTGGTTCCTATTTTTCCAGTAGACTACATCACAAATCTTTGTATGAAAGACTCTGTGGCTGACTGGTTACTAGACAGTTGCTTACGCCTCAGTACTCCTTTGTGCCTGGTCGAATCCACCAACATAGACCAGAGCCTCCTCTACTGCAAATGGGAAACCAAGGAAGTCGACTTGGAGTTCGGTTGTGGGAAGAACAAGAACCCCTCCATGCCTGTCAGCTTGCCCGGGGTGTCCCTGTTCCCTGGAACAGCTCTGAAGATGTTGGCCACACAAGTTCTATTAATCAGCACCTGCAGAGCAAGTGCTTGTCTTTTACTGAGTTCAGGGTCAGCAGCCTGGACTCAGTCCGTTCAGTCTGAAAATACAAGCCATTGTTAAAAGGCAGTGCATGGTTAATAAACAGGAGAACAATTGTCTGGGAAACTTCAGAAACTAGGTTTTCAGGTTTTTGGGTGCCTCTAAACAAAACTTTGGAAATCGAACTTGAAGAAGGAAATTGGGAGCCATTATTTACCATAGGACATTCAAATGTGAAATTTGCAATTTAATGAGCAAAGGACAGTTGCATGCATTCTGTGAAGTCAGGAGATGATTCCAAATAAAAGGCTAGACATTAATTTTTTTTCATCTTTATCATTTATTTTGTAAACTGCTAAAGCTATGCTTTATTTATTGCAACTCATCCATATATAATTCTCTGTAGTTTAGAAAACTGCATCTAACATTTCCATCCCAACTTTATAAATTGCGTTGATTTATTTCCGTCTCTTAAGCCTAAAACCATTTATTACAACAACAAAACATCCTCCTATTCTGGTGATCCAGGAACAAAGTCGACCCACTTACTGTGTAGTGAGCATTGACAGATGGCCAAACGGGGTGATAGCTTTGATTTTAATGTGTCTTAAGAGAGTAAATGAAGCAAAGGCAATCTTCATCTCATGTGAAAAGTTGGATTTTTGTGTGCCTCGTCGGCAACACTGAGGTGCAATTCTCACAGCACTTCATTGATTTTCCACTCAACCATGACCATTCAGATGGCAAAAAGCAGGGTCAAAGAATTTTTAAAGTTCTTTACCCTTGTTTGTCTGGAAAAGTGCAAACAGCATTGACTATACTTATTTCAGAGGTAGTCACTGGTTTGCTGGGACACAGTATGGGTTTCACAGGCGATGAATTTTTAATTTTACGCAAAATGACGTGGTTTCGTAGAGAGAATCATTAACGTCGTAAAGACGGTGAGGAAAACAAAAATTCTTCACACCTCCCCACCTGTGATTTTAGCATATACCATGGATGAGGAAGCACTTTGCTCTGCTTGCTTTCAGATCTGAAGGGGGACAGACTTCAACAGCAGGCAACGAAGTATGCCTTTAGAGCAATAAAGTCTCACCGCTGTCAGATGGCGTGGTATTCCAGACCGGGTCTCAACTTCACGTTAAATTCAAAGTACCATTTAAATAGAAAGGTGAACTACCTTCTTCATCTACTCTGAGAGTATGAAAGACTGGGAAAGCATCTGGAGAGGGAGGAAGAGTGAAACTCCATGGCGTCTTCTAAAGTATTTTGTTTTTAATGTTTATTTATTGTTGAGAGAGAGACAGAGACAGAGACAGAGAGAGACCATGAGTGGGGGAAGGGCAGAGAGAGAGGGAGATGCAGAATCTCAAGCAGGCTCCAGGCTCTGAGCTGTCAGCACAGAGCCTGATGTGGGGCTTGGACTCACGAACCAACCTCGAGATCGTGACCGGAGCCGAAGTCGGATGCTCAGCCGACTGAGCCACCCAGGTGGCCCACAATTTCTAGATAACACGTAAACAGGTGGAAGCCTGACATTGCTAGCCCAGCATGTTTCATAATTGGGTAGAATTGTACTTCTGTAGTATAAATATTACACACAGACAATCAATACAAGCCGTGAGACCACTGGTTTGTCTTCCTACAGTTCGGTCCTTGAACGTCCACAGATGAAGTTCTTAGGGTCTCGTAATGTAGTTGGTGTATCTGTGTTCACATTTTACCTGTCAGTATGACAAGCTAAAACAAGAACAGGTTTTGGGGGCACCTGGGGAGCTGAGTCGATGAGCGTCTGACTCTTGATTTCAACTCAGGTCACGATCTCACAGTCTGTGGGATCGAGCCCCCTGTCGGTCTCGGGGCTGACAGCATAGAGCCTACTTGGGATTCTCTCTCTCCCCCTCTCTGCCCTTCCCCAACTCGCGCTCTCTCTGACTCTTTCAAAATAAATAAATAAACTTAAAAAAAAAACAAAAAAAAAACAAAAACAAAAAAAAACAGGCTTTGGTGTTCAGTCAGAAAGACCTGAACGCAAGTCGCATGTCTGCTTTCACCTGCTTTGTAAAGTCAGGAAGCTAACTTAGCCCTTTCAGTCTGTCCCCACATCTGTGATGGGAACAGTAATACTACCCATTGTACAGGCTTCTTACGTTAATTAGATTAGATCATCCTTGAGAAGTGGGTAGTAGTATCTGGCATTCAATAAGTTTTAGTTCTGTTAGCCCATATGGCTAATATGATACAAGAAGCTGGAAAGTAGAAACTCAAAGTCTGTTGGGTAGGAATAGGAAAAGTGCATTCTTCTATTCAACGGACAATCCACACCCATGCAACACAATGTTCCCATTGCCATATTGCATCAGTGATCCCAGTGGCAAAATAACCATCAAGTTCTCTTAGCAGGACATACTGTTAGGGGATAAAGACAATTTTCAAGGGACCCAATACTCTCCAGTGTCACATTTGACTGACAGGGTAATGATGCGGGGACTTCCTCCGAGCCCATGCTTCACCTGCTAGCCTCAGCGTTTCTGAGCATTTCTGAGTTCATTCAGGTGTGCTGCCGTGTGGTGGGAAGCGGAAAATGAAAGCTCCAGCATGCCATCACATGGAAGGTCGCGTACGCTCTTTTGAAAGTGAGCACTGAGCACCCATGAATGGAAATGCGAATGTTGACAAGATAATTGCAAATGTTTAGAAAATGAAAAAAAAAAAATTCAGTCAGCCCAGAGGAAAGAAAGCAGTCTTCCATTCCAATACTCCTTCTGGTAATCCCTAAAAAACTTACTTCTTCTTCCCATGGCCTTACCAAACACGTGGCTTTGACTTCTCCCAATAAGCAGTGTTCTTTACTCCAGAAGAAAGAAGGGCTCCCGGGTCGATAGTCAACATCCAAGTATGGACTCTGTCTCACTTCCTCCAGCTTCAAGGCTAAACTATAATAAGTAAGTAAAGACAGATAGGACCCTCTCTGTCAAGATGAGCACACAATACGTTGTCGACTACTTTCCACACCCAGAATGAAAGGGGAAGCCAATCTGATAGGATCCTGAGACAATAGGCATAAGCTGGCACGGTCCAGGCAAACCAGGACGTATGGCCGCCTTGCCTCTCACCAATCCTAAAGACTAAGGGTGGAACATGAAATCCTGACCTCACATACGTGGGCTTCACCAAATGTGTAAAAATAAAAACATTTGACAGGAATAGAAATCTTTAGACAAATCAGAATGTAAGAAGGAGGGTAACATGATAAAAACCACTATTCCATAATTAGTCTAAAAGTTTCTCTTTTAGCATTTTGGTCATGAGACCGAAAGGTCCCTCAACTCGAACATCCATGAAAATATCAAACACTATAAGCCTACCACTGAACCCATGATTGAACTCCCCAAACCGATTTTTCCTCGTGTTGTGCCCTATATTTAGGAATGGTAGGCACCCGAGACAGAAATCCAGTGAGCAGCCAAGAGAGTTTCTCCTTCTCCCACATCACATGGTTAATCACTCACCTTACATGATTATCGCTCACCTTTCCCTCCTGTAGAAATTTTGATTCCTTTTCTTCTGTTCTGGGCTTACTTTAGGCCATCAGCTTTCCTGCTTAAATACTTCCTCTTTAATTAGCTTCCTATGGTCGCTGAAACAAATTACCACATACTTGGTGGCTTAGAACAGCACATACTTACTCTCTTAGAGTTCTGGAGGCCAGCAGTCTCTACTGCATTTCAATGGGCCAAAATCAAGGTCCTGGTTTCTTCCAGCTTCTGGAGGCTGTGACATTCCTTGGTTTGTGACTGTGTGACTCCAGTTTCTGCCTCTGTGGCCACATACTCTAATTTCTGCCTCTGAGGTCGCATGGCCTTCTTCTCCTCTGTGGGTCTCAGTCTCTCTCTGCCTTTTTTCTTATAAGGACATTTGTGATTGCATTTAGGGCCCACTTGGATAATCCTGGAAAATAGTCCCATCTCAAGAGCCTTAACTTAATCACACCTGCTAAGTTGTTGCCATATAAGGTGTAATGGGTTGAACTGTGCCTCCTAAAATGCACATGTTGAAGTGTTAACCCCCAGTACTTTATTTGACTTTATTTGGAGAGAGTCTTTATAGAGGTAATTAAGTAATGGGGTCATTCGGGTGGGCCCTAAACCAATATGCCAGGGGTCCTTACAAAAGGGGGAAATTTGGACATAGAGGCACTCAGAGGGAAGACGATGGGAACAGATACAGAGACAAGGCATCTACAAGCCAAGGAAAGAGGCCTGGAGCAGAGTCTCCCCTCACAGCCCTCAAAAGGAACCATTATGACACCTTGATCTTGGACCTGTAGCCCCCCAACTGTGAGACAATACATTTCTATTGTTTAAGCTACCCCATGTGTTACGGCAGCCTTAGCAAGCTAATGCATGAGTTAACGTTCACGGGCCCCAGAGATTAGGACCGGTATCTTCGGGAGTCAATACCAACATACTACACTTACACCGCCTCAACATGTCAGATACCTCCTTGCCGCCAGGCTCACTCACCCCTTGTAACCCACTTTTCACAAGAATCCCGGTGACCCTTCCAAGATGCATACAAATATGTGTTTCCCTTTGCTTAAAATATTTACGCCCTGGATAGAATTTCACACCTTTCCTGACCTGCTCCTCGTATCATTCATTGATGGGCCCCCTGGACTACCTGTTCTTCCAAGTTTCTGTCTTCCTATTCTCTGTTTCCTCTGCCTTCGAAAAGCCTCTTCTTTAAAGGTCATCTCATGAGCTTCTCAAGGAGGCTTTCCTTGACCCATCTACCTTACCTCCCAGCAGGGATGGCTTCCTGGTCATGTGATCTGTGCTCAAAGTGCCTCTCACTTGGTTTAATGCTCTGCTAATGCTATCTCTGATTTTTGAACAAGGGTTCTGCATTTAAACTTTTCACTGGGCTTGGCAAATCATGTACGCATCCCTGCCTCCCATCCTGATGTTTCTTCCACCTCAGTAGGTTAATGGGAGGATCTCCCTCTGAAAGTTACTTCGTACACCGTCATTCAAGAAAGTGGACAAGACGACGCAGGTTCAGCATAAGATCTTCCCACAGATTTGTGGCAGTTAGGGAAACTTCTGCATCCTGAATCCCATAATCAGAGAGGATCCTTACGAGTGATCTGTGAGATGGAACACTGGTGCCTAAAGTGAAGGATGCGATCAGTTAACTACTGGTCCTACAGAAGTTTCAAAGATACAACGTCATCTATCTGAACACTGTTGATCCCTTGCCTGCCAAGATGAGAGATAACAGGAAGTAATTTTGGAAAGGGAAGAATCCTAACAGAGAGATCAGTTCTACATCAAGAATTAAGGCTTCCCTGATGAATCCCTAAAGTTATATTTTTTTCTTGTGATGAGATCTTTTAAGAACTGCTTTCTTCGCAACTTACAAATATACAGCAGCGTATTAATGATGGTCACCATGCTGTACATTACATCCCCAGGCCTTTCTTATTTTATAGCTGGAAATTTGTTATACCTTTCGAACACCTTCATGTCTCACTTTGGCAACCAGAAATTTGTTCTCTGTATCTCATTGTTTTTTATATTCCACATATAAATGAGATCATATGGTATTTGTCTTTCTCCGACTTATTCCACTAAGCATAATGCTTCAAGGTGCATCTACGTTGTCACAAATGGTGAGATTTCTTTCTTTTTTGTGGCTGAATAATATTCTATTTTATATATATCACATCTTCTTTACCCATTCATCTATTGATGGACAGTTACATCGCTCCATGTCTTGGCTATTTTATATGCTGCAGTGAACACGGGGGTGCATATTACTTTCTGAGTTAGTGTTTTTGTAGCCGTTAGATGAATACTCAGAAGTATTATTGCTGGGTCATATGGTAGTTCTATTTTCAACTTTTTAAGAACCTCCATAATGTTTCCCACAGAAGATGTACCAATGATCCACATGAGTTCCTTTTTTCTCCACGTCCTTACTAACACTTGTTATTTCTTGTGTTTTGGTAATAGTCGTTCTAACAGGTATGAGGTGATAACTCATTGTAGTTTTGATTTGCATTTTCTTGACAATTAGTGATGTCAAGCACTTTTTCATGTGTTCTTGTCCACCTGTATGTCTTCTTTGGAAATGTTTATTCAGATCCTCTGCCCATTTTTTTAATAAAATTTTTTTTTGCTATAGAGTTGCATGAGTTCTTTATATATTTTGGATTTGAACCCCTTATCAGATATATGATTTGTAAATATTTTCTCCCATTTCATAGGTTGTCTTTTCATTTGTAAATGGTTTTGTTGTGCAGAAGTTTTTTTTTTAATGTTTTATGTTTTTATTTATTTTAGACAGAGAGAAAGCACGAGTTAGGGAGGGGTAGAGAGAGAGGGAGACAAGAACTGAAGTAGGCTCCGTGCTGACAGCAGAGAGCCTGATGCCGGGGTTTGAACTCATGAGCCGTGAGATCGAACGCTTCGCCAACTGAGCCACCTAGGTGCCCCTGTTGTGCAGAAGTTTTTGAGTTTGATGTAGACCCACTTATTTATTTTGCTTTTGTATTTTTTATTTTGCCTATATTTTTGGTGTCAAATCCAAAAAATAATCACCAAGACTGATGTCAAAGAGCTTACTCACTATGTTTTCCTCAAGGAGTTTTATGGTTTCAGGTCTTTCATTCAAGTCTTTAATCCATTTTGAGTTCCTCTTTGTGTATGATGTAAAACAGTGGTCTTTTGTTTGTAGCTGTCCTGTTTCCTCACACCATTTACTGAAGAGATCATCCTTTTTCTATTGTATATCCTTAGCTCCTTTGTCATAAATTAATTGATCGTATATGCACAGGTTTATTCCTGATCTATTTCATCCCATTGGTCTATATATCTGTTTTTATGTCAATAGCATGTGGTTTTGATTACTAAATCTTTGGAATATTGTTTGAAATCAGAAAGTGTGATGTCTCCAACTTTGTTCTTTCTCAACATTGCTTTGGCTACTTGGCATCTTTGGTGGTTCCATGCAAATTTTAGAATGGTTTGTTCTATTTCTGTTAAAAATACCGTTGGAATTTTGATCGGGATTCCATTGAAGCTGTACATTGCCTTGGGTAACATGAACATTTTAACAACATTAACTCTTTCAATCCATGAGCACAGAGTGTCCTTGCATTTATTTGTGTCATCTTCAATGTCTTTCATCAGTGTGGTATAGTTTTCAGTGTACAAGTGTTTCACCTTCTTGGTTAAATTCATCCCTAAATATTTTCTTCTTTTTGATGCAATTGTAAAGGGGATTGTTTTCTTAATATCCGTCTGATAGTTCATAGTTAGTGTATGTAACTACAACAGATTTGTTTACATTGATTTTGTGACCTGCCTCTTTACTGAATTCATTTATTAGTTGTTAACAGGTTTTTTTGGTGAAGTGTTTAGGGCTTTCTATATATAGTATCATATCATCTGCAAATAGTGAAAGTTTTACTTCTTCTTTTCCAATTTGGATGACTTCGGTTTACTCAAGATAAATATTAATTCATTCTGGTATCTGTCTTTTCTCACACATGGTGTGGAAACCACTGCTCTGTTTTATACAACATAAAGGGCTTAAGGGTTTACTTTTTGCGTTGGAAAGAACGCCGAACTGTGTTTGAAACAAAACTCATTCCTACAGGTGGGAATTTCATGGTCTATCTCTATGTGAACATGAGAGAGGCCATCTGCTCAGGTAAGGTGGTGGGTAGGCAACTTAATTTTCATAGTTTTTTTTTTTTAATTTTAACTCAAACCTTTGCTTAGGTATTTTCAAAGAATGCAAAATCTGCCCTTAATGAACAGCCTATACGCTACATCCTTGTCAAACACCAAATCTTTCAACTACCCAACTTCCTACCAGAAGTCAGAATGGCTTTCACAGATAATTGCACAAAGCCCCAAAACTCATTTTTCCGTATTTTGCAAATTTGACTTCTTATTTTACGTGAGATACAATTCACATGATTTAAAATTAGCCATCATAGAGGCACCTGGGTGGCTTAGTCGGTTAAGCGTCTGACTTCGGCTCAGGTCGTGATCTCACCGCTGGTGAGTTTGAGCCCTGCGTTGGGCTCTGTGCTGACAGTTCCGGAACTTGGATTCTGTGTCTCCCGTCTCTCTGCCCCGCCCCCAGTCAACCTCTGTTGTGATCTCTCTCTCTCTCAAATATAAAAAAACATTTAAAAAATAAATAAATAAGTAAAATTAACCATTTTGAAGTGCACAATACAGTGACATCTAGTGTCTCATAATATTGTGCAGTTATCACATCTTTCGAGTTCCATAATATTTCCATTACTCCCTCTACTCAGTAAGTAGCCATTCCCCTTATTCTCCCAATCCTTTGCAGCCACCAATCGACAACCGCTAATCTGCTTTCCGTCTCTATGGCCTTACCTATTTTTGGATAGTTCACAGAAATGGAATTACACAGTATGTGATCTTTTGTTCCTGGCTTCTTTCCCTTGGCATAATGTACTTAAGGTCCATCCGTGTCGTGACATGAGTCAGAACTTCCTTCCTTTTTATGACTGGATAATATTCCATTTCAGGGATATACCACATTTCATTTCTCTGTTCATCTGTTGGTAAACATTTGGGTTGTGTCTCCCTTTTGCCTGTTGTAAATAGGGCATGAGCATTCATAAACTAGTTTTTCTATGAATACCTGTTTTCAATGATTTGGGGCTTATCCACATGAGCGGAGTGTGTGTGTGTTCTTGTGAGACTCTCAAAATTCAATTTACTTTAGAAGACACAAAATAAATAAATCATGAGACCCTTTCCCTTACCTCCTGGTATCCAGAGAACCACTACAGATGAAAAACAATGTTTTAACCTTATGCAACATTTGTCTTCCTGTCACTTTATCTCCTTTTTGTTTCTTACCCACCATCACTGTCTAACCCACACATTCAACACCTTACACTTTCACCTCCCCAGGTCGCTCACAGTCCTCACTCTTCATCTTCTACGCCCAACCCCCCTGTATTCTTGGCCATATTGATACCTGCCTTCTGCACAAAATACACCCTTATTTCTTGGACCGCAGGCCGGGGTAAATAATTAATGTATCCAGTAATGGATTTGAAATACCTGCTTATGTTGTCAATGCTGATGTGTCTTATCCCACGTAGAAAACACGTACATGTGACAAGTGTTTTCAAAGTCCAGTTGGGAACAGAAGAAAATTGGGGAATATCAGACATCATGGCAGAGGACGTGAAGAAGACCTTTTACAAGAAGAGTAGCTGGGTCTTTCCCAACACGCTTCAGAGAACACCAGTGTGTAGCCTCCTGCTCCTTCTTTCTGAGAAGTGAGACCTCATTGGAAGATCTGCATGCAACGAAGCAAAGAATCTCTTAAACTTCTTGAGCACCTCTGTGAGATCCAAGGGTGGCCCCGCAATCCATTTGGGAACTATAGATTTTAGAAACTGAATTTCAGAACAATACAATTGAAACTACATGCAATTTACAATTATACTTCTCAGACCCATTGTTCGTGCAAAGCTCCGGTGGAAAGAGCTTCAGAACGGCAACATATCTTAATTAGCATGACCATTGCTAAGAAATTAATACACATTGTGTTTTTATTGTCCACAGGAATAATTAAAGTGGAGAAGGCTACAGCTGACTGCTCGTGAAGATAAATATGACTATATGCACCTTTGCAGTTATATCAAAAAGTGAAACTAGAGTTTCTAATCTATAATTCCCCTTCTTCCTTCCACCATCTCTATCGGTGCAGAACATTCTAGCCCACATCCTTCCTTTGTGCAGAGGAGATCACTCCCTCCGTCCCCTTTCTGGTGTGTAGAAATCTCCACGGGCTATTCTGAGTCTTCCATTACTATCTAAGCTTACTGGAGCTAGAGTAGGGAAACTCTTCCTGCCAGTGACTTTCACCCCATGCAAGAGGGGAAATCACACAGGAATGCCAAGAGCACACCACAGCTAGTGTGTCCCCAGCAGCCCCACCCAACCCTTGCAGCTGACTGCAATGAAACCTACAGCAGACTCGTGGCTATACCTTAAGCTCAGCAGCAAGGCCAGATTTAAGTTCCGCTGGTTTCAAGAATCCTGCCCCTACTAACCTGGCCCAGAATAACCTCTCCTCTAAACTCTCAATGCACCGATTACACTATATCTCAGACCTCGGCACAGATGCCTTTGTATTGTTTGTGTTTCATTTTCCCTTACCAGTTTGAGAGTATCGTATCTTCTAGCTTTCATTTACCCCCACTTTGGCCAATGTATCTGGCAGAGTGATATTAAATACAAGCTCAATAATGACTGAGTGATTAATGGTTAAACATGGGTGTATATGTGTGAGATAGGAGATATTTGAAACATAAGGGTGTATTAGTATATGTGTTCGTATACGTATGCCGGCCATCTTCCGCAATCTGAACTAGCATCTAATTCTGAATTTAAATTGTTAATTAATCACAAATTGCAGAATGCTGTGTCAAGAGTTTACATTTTATTTTTTGGACCTCCATGTACTCCAAATACACAACACAGAAAGGCCACTGTAATGCAACCGAAAAGCCATGCCTTTGTATAATCTGTGAATAACCAACCATATATTTTTGTATCAAAGCTGTGATGCCTTCTTGTTCCAGGGCAATTTAAAATTGCCTTTCAGGGAAAGGGGTCTAGCCCTTTAAGACTGAGAATTAGGTACGGGTATGACACTTGAATTCAGGGTATGGTCAAGTTCAAGCCTCCATTCCAAACGATTAGGTGCTAACTGGGAGTGAATCCTGGGAAAGACATTTTCTTCTCCGAGTAGAAAAAGGACATCATTCCCCGCAGATATGCACACAGCATAGTCTTCAGAGCCAGGGAATCATCCTATTTTAGCACTGGAGAAGATTTAGAGAGAATCTTTTCTGATATCATTGTACCGATAGCTGAACTTTAGCTAGCCCTGCCCCCCACCTTCTGCCCCTCGCCAGCCCAGCAAGAGCACGGCAAGCAGTGTGCCAGATGGGGGTCCTGGGCTCGGGGATAGGGAGATTCTCAATGTCCCACTGCTTCCTGTACGTTTTTGCTCTACTTTCTCCCTTTCATCCCCTCCAGAAGGGCACCTCAAGATTCCAGTCGATTTGTTTCCGTGCCTGGTTCCAGTTTCTGGGACATACTTGAGGCAGCAGTTAATTTGAAGACATGCGCAGTAGCCCATCTGACCCTCAGTTGTGATTTGACCTTGAAACGCAGTCCCAAGGCGGCCCCTTCTCTAGTTCTCGACTTGCACTGTCATATATGGTGGCCACCGGCCCCATAGGGCTATTGAGTCCTTGAAATGTGGCCAGTCTAAATTGACAAGTGTTTTAAAGGATCAAATCACACAGAGACTTGGTGTGACAAACTTCAAAATATCTTGATAATTTTTATATCGATTTCCATCTTTAATATTTTGAATGCATGGGGTAATTAAAAATTTTTAAATTGGCTTTACCTGTTTTGTTTTTACTTTTTAAATGTGGCCACCGCAACATTTTAAATGGCTCTTTTGTGACCTACATTATCTTTCTCTTGGGCAGCATTGTTCTAGGGCCTAACCAATGAATCTCAAATTGTTCCTTGTATCACCTACAGCAGAATCAGGGCTACTCGTTACTAATTTAGACAACCAGGCCCCCTACCAGACTTACTGAAACTCATCTTGTGGAATGAGGCCCTGAAATCTGCATTTTAACCGGCACCTGCTGTAATTCTCCAGCCCGACAAAGTCTGGGGTCAACTGCCTAAGAATCAGCCTCAGATACTATTTCATTTCCTCTCTGCTGGTCACAAGGGAAGCGAATGATGAGTCCAGAAATAGAACATTAAAAAGACAAAACAGCCTTTATCTCTTTAAGCCTACCCATCTAGGGACTGGATACATGAGATGGCCTACAAAGGGGTTTGACGCTGAGACGTATTGAAGTCCCAAAGCAACGGGACTGAATTAGTTTGCCCTGAAACGCTTCCAACTCTAAGCATGGAAGCAATGTATATGTGCAGGTGGCAAGCAGGAGGGACTGGTAGCTGTGTGTGCAGGCTTTGAAGTCAGATGGATTTGGATTCAGGTCTCTACCCCTCCACTCAAGGGCTGTTTATCCTGGGAATGACACCTTCACTTCTGAGGGTCCGTCTTTTCGTTAATAAAGCGGAGAAAAATAATGATGGAAACAAAATGCCAGCCACATGCAGGGTAAACACTCACAAAACTTAACAAGTGTTATTATTACCCATGTAGGCTGCAAGATGAATTTCTTCACTTAGTCTTAAAAATAAAAAATACGACTAAATATGATTAGAACAAGCCACGTCATCTACCTACGGCTATTCACGATGAAGACACAGAGAGTACCCAGATATTTAAGTTTTTTAAATTGTGCTCTAAATCGTGCGTCATTTGTTTTAAAGTTCGCAATTAGAAACTGAGAATTTTCTGTGCTTCCTCGTTTCCATAAAATTTCTTAATTGAAAGGCATAGCTAAGTGACTTTTGTGTTGAATCCCATTTTAGTTACCCATGGTTATGTGAAGCCTCACAATTCAAGCCATGGAGATGTTTCCAATCTCACTCTTCACCTGGACTCAATTACCAAAATTTTAGGCACGTCTCTGGGAAAAAAATAGCATCTAAAAATGTGATCTTGCTAATTAAGAGCAGCAACAAACATTATTGTATATTTAAAGGAACACAAATCCACTTGTACATTTTTTAAAAAATGCAATAGCATCCAAAATTCAAATTGAATCTCAATTTCCCTTGATCTCAATTGAACTATAAGACTCACAAATGATACATTTTTCCTCTTTGGTCTAGGTCAGTCAGCATTGTGATGGAGGTACCAGATTGATCAAAGTGTCAACAGTCATAAGACTGTAAAAAATGGACATAAGGTTAGCAGAAAACCAGAAGCTTACTAATGGAAATAAAAGAATGAGGTGCAGAAAAAACTAGAAATCAACTGGGCCATGGGAGGGTAGCCAGGTTAGAGGTAATAATATGGGGGCTAGACGGGGAAAGGTGGAACCAGGTTGATGGTTTTGAGTCTGAAATGTTGAATTTCGTTGACCTGTTCCAAATACTATAAATTTTTAGTCAATTGATCAAAAAATTGTTTGATTAATTGTACATGCCCTATATCCCTCCCTCTCCTACCTTTAAGTTCCATTTTCTGGTAATCAGGTTGCTTGAAGCAAAGCTCCCTCTGATTCATTCATTCACTTACTCATTGAATAAATGTTTATTTTACTTGTCTCTACCATTTTTCAGGCACCCTAGTTAATTCTGGGGACATCATAATTAATAAAACACAGCCCAGGGGGCACCTGGGTGGCTTAGTTGGTTAAGAGACCAACTATTGATTTCGGCTCTGGTCACGATCCCAGGATCATGTGATCGAGCTGGGTGTTGGGTTCTGTGTTAACAGTGAGGAGCCTCCTTGGGATTCTCTCTCTCCCTCTCTCTCTTCCCCTCCCTTCCCCTCTTTCAAAATAAATAAATAAAGATTAAAAAAATAAATAAATGAAACATGGCCCTGATAGGAGATAGTCATTTAAATTCATAGAGTAGTGCACAAGTGCTTGCAGAAGCACAGGAGAGGAGGTCTCTAACTCTGTGAAGGAAGGCCAGGCAAGTAAAGTTGATATTTGAACTGAGTCCAAAGGAATTCACAAGAAAGAGCAAATGAGACAAGTTATTCTAGACACACGATGCAGCAAAGTCAACCATGTGGAGATGAGAAAGATCAGGGTATGTTCAGAGAATGATACCTAGTTCCGTATGGCATCCAGGATGTGCCAGGGTGAAGGGGGAGAGGGAAATTAGGGGAGGTAGACACAAGAAAGAGTCTTTCATAAGAGGCCTTGCATGCCATGCTAAGGGGAGGGGCTTTACCCTACACCACTGAGAGAGTGTAAGCCAGAGAAATAAAACGGAATTTACATTTAAAAAAATTGTTTAATGTTTATTTATTTTTGAGAGAGAGACAGAGCACAAGTGGGGGAGGGGCAGAGAGAGAAGGAGACACAGAATCCGAAGCAGGCTCCAGGCTCTGAGCTGTCAGCACAGAGCCCAACACTGGGCTCTCGAAGCCCTGAACCACCGGATCCTGACCTGAGTCAAGGTCCAATGCCTAACCAACTGACCAGCCAACCAGGCGCCCCCAAGAATTTGCATTAAAAAAAATCACATTGTTTGCAAGGTGCTAATGAATTAGAAAATAAAGCTAGAGAAAGACAGGTTGGTTAGAGGCTGTCAGAAAAGTTCAGGAAAGAGTGGATAGTGCCCTAAACTATACTGGCAGGAGGGTAAGGAGGAGGAGAAGCTTTTGAAAGATATTAACATGTAATCTGACACCAAGCAGGTCACCATCATCTACCCCCCCCCCCACTAAAAATCCTGGCAATGGAAGGATTATTAAATGAATTCACCGCCCTCGTACACAGAATACTCTGTAATAGTCAAAACAGTGGGCTTTAAAGAGAAACAGCTAATAAGAGGAAGTCAAACAGCAGGTCTAGTTACATTTTATAAAATGCATTACATAACTGTCGTCAGGGCCTGGAGGAACCCTCACTATCAACCCCTGTGCCCTCTCTTTGTAGGTGATGGGATGACAGCAGGATGGGAGGCAGAAAAGAGGAAAGACTCATCAGGAACTTGCATGGTGATTTAAATGTTTAAAATGTAGCATTGTCATGTGTTGTGTATTTTAAGAGACAATAAAAAAGAAAATGGTTATAAATTCAAATCGCTCCCAAGAACAGTGATGCCTTTTTGAATTTCAAGGAAAACTAAGTTATTTCGAAAGGAGATACACACATTTATTAAATGTTGAGAGTGTTAATTTCTTGAAGCTAGAGAAATAGATAAATTCTTAATATATCAATTCTAGAAAGCTAGAAGTCCCAGGAATTAGGTTTCAAAGGATTTTAAAAGATTGATTTCTTTTAAATCCTATTTTAATCCCACTTTTCATGTACATTCTTTGTTAACAAACTGGGGATTAGACCACTTTGCTTGTGAGATTATTTTGCCCGTGAATCGTTGCCATGATAAATTAGCAGCAGCACATGAAATTCTGTACGGATGAAGGGCTCATATTCACTCTTTCCCAAAATGCAGCAAAAAGCCCCGTATTTCCCATTTAATGGAATGCTGCTCCTTCTGAAATCCTTTGGAGCAAGGAGTCCTTAGCCTATATGTTCCCCTCACTCAAAGAGGACTCAGGTGGACAGTAATGTGTAGATGCTACGTGTGCTTTCCTCCTAACACCTCGGGTACATCTCAGGGGTTCACACACGAACTGGATTATCACCGCAGGACCCCACGTCTGCGTGCAGGTGGAAACCTCTCAGAGAAGACAATATACTTCGATTCTTGTTCTTTCCCATCTCATGTCTGCTGGCCATAGCCAGCCTGGTAGATATGGGTTACCATTTTCAGAATTCGTTATCGTTGAGTCCAAAACCAGAGGCAGACTATTGCTGTTATGAATGATAGAACAGCCCAGACCAGGAGTCGTTTCCAAAAAGATGCCAGTGAGTAGTTAGAAAAGGCAGGTGAGGAAAGTTCAAAAGTCTAGGGTAACCCACGGTAACCGCCACGGCAATGGCCAACCCACTGGCTTGGCCAACTGGGTGGATGACGGCACCTGCCGATTGCTCTGGGTTGACCAGGGAAGGAACGTGTGTGGGGAGAAGTCTGAGTTTCAGGAGTTTGTCACACATCACAGAAGCTTCCAAGTCACATGTAGGAGGTTGAGAAAAATCTGGGAAGAATGTATACATTGATAAATTATTGGATAATGGTTGGAGAAAAGTATGTGGATGAAAACCTATCATAATTTAGCTCTCAAAACGGAAAAAGGAAGAAAAACATGGACCAATTTGTTTTCTTCTCCAATCCCCCAAACTGGAGCATTGGTTCCAGCTAGTTGCTGTTGACTGACAGCCAAAAACAAAGTTCTTTTTTTTTTTTTTTGTCTTCTAACTTTCTAACTTGGAGATTTTGAAAGAATTGTTCAAAACAGTCTAGTATGTGTTACAACCTCTGGGTGATATGTTCTAGGGAGAAAATATTTTCTCAAAACTGCATGGCAAGGCATGCTTATTGGAAAAATGTCTATGAACATCTAACAAGCAACTTTTAGTTTTAGACTATCCATTCCCGTGGAAACACATAACAGTGGCACACTACCGGGGGCATAAAGACGTTGACAAGTATCCTTAAGTGCTTATAACTTTGATTAAATTGCTATTATAAGTACTGTCCTGCTACCATCTTAAAAATATAGAGCACAAGCCATCTGACCACATAAAGATAAGGTACAATTCAAGCGACAAGAGGCCCACAATCCCAATGTAAACAGTTAATCAGAAATCACTGACCTTCTCCCCCTAGAAATTTAAATGTCTTCATGCAAAAACAACCAAAGAAGTGACTCTTCTAATGCAGTCGCTGTTCTGCAGAGGACGTACTCTTTTTTAAAAAATGTTTAATGTTTATTTATTTTCAAAGGAGAGAAAAACAGAGTGTGAGTAGGGGAGAGGCAGAGAGAGAAAGAGAGAGACAGAGACAGAGGCACAATCTGAAGCAGGCTCCAGGCTTTGAGCTGTCAGCACAGAGCCTGACGCAAGGCTTGAACTCATGAGCCGTGAGATCATGACCTGAGCCGAAGTCAGATGCTGGACAGACTAAGCCACCCAGGCACCCCACAAAGAACATATTCTTTTTAAAGTTTTCTTTTTTTAATGTTTATTTATTATTGAGAGACAGAGCATGAGCATGGGAGGGACAGAGAGAGGAGGAGACAGAATCTGAAACAGGCTTCAGACTCTGAGCTTGTAGCACAGAGCCCGATGTGGGGCTCAAACCACCGACGACATATTCTTAAAAATTTTTTGCAAACAAATAAAAGTTTAAAATCTTTATAATCTCCTAAAAAGCAAGAGATTTGAGAATGAGAAACATGAAAGCTGTTAGGTATTTCTCTGTGCAATCTTGTAGGATAACTTTGGTGGAAAATGCTGTCGGGTTTCGGAATTATTCTAAAAACAAACAGAAGGAAAGGCTAAGATTATGCTCTTACAGACTTTCCCACCAGCAGGGATCAAGGTTCATTTCCAATCCAGTCTTCAGAGGAAGATTACATTATGGTGAAATGCAAGTAGAAATAGATTCTAGGGCACCTGGTGGACTTAGTCGGTTAAGCCTCCGACTCTTGGTTTTGGCTCAGGTCATGATCTTGCAGTTTGTGAGTTTGAGCCCCACATCAGTTTCTGCACTGATGATACTGAGCCTGCTTGGGATTCTTCCTCTCCCTTTTTCTCTGCCCGTCCTGCGTTCTCTCTCTCTCTCTCTCTCTCTCTCTCAAAATAAATAAATAAACTTAAAAAATATTTTAAAGAAAGAAATAGGTTCTGAAGGTTTCCTTTCTCTCTTGCCTGACCAGCCTTCGGCTTAGGAGGCAAGATACAGGAGGTGAATCAGTGCTAGCTTTTGGAAAAAATCTGAGGTTGGATTGCTCTAACTGAAGTCCAAAAAGAAGCTAATTTCACGGAGCTTAAAATCACACTAAAAATATCCTTTGAGACTTTTCTTTCTTGGCAGCTTGGAATTACTACAAAATATTTGGTATGGTACAACACATTTTCGCAAATAACAGTAAACACAGACATATTTTATTAACTAATAACAGACTCTAATATGTTGAAGCAGCCAACTACTGTCTTCCATTTTCTTCACTTCAAAAGGAAGAAACAAAGAGTTTCCAATGAGGATTTGCGCTTTTTCCTGAACAAAAGTTGAAGACGATTTTTGCACCCGTTGAAAACAAGGTTCTTGGCAAGTCCCAGTTAGAAAGACAAAACGTAAACAAGGCTAGTTCGAAGAGAGTAACGTAATAAGAGGTCGTGTGCGTGCGTGCATGTGTGTTTGTGTGTGTGTCCGTGCACGCGCACAGGCAAACATATCTGCACATTCTTGCTCTTGCTCTGGGGATGCGGTGAGAGAGATAAAGTCAAAGGAAGGGAAAAGATGTAGAGGACAACTTGGAATGGCATGTGACCATTCTCTCTGATGCTCCCTTTTGGAGAAGACAGCACGGGTCCTTGGATCTGGAGAGACCACGCTGTACTTGTATTTATCAGGTACCTTACATCCTCAAAGCCACACCAGTGAATGGTGGCGAGATCTCTGGACTCGTCATGAAGAGGCCTGTCTTCTGGTCCCAAGTTCTCTGAGTTTCAGCAGCCCCACCTGGAAATCAAAGACGTGACCACTATTCATAGGATTGATTTCAGGTATGTAAATATTCGGGGAAGTGCTATGAAGAGTCATTATCATGTTCTTGGGAACAGAAATTATAACTGAGTCTTGGAGGTCAGGGTCACACTCACAAAGGCCTTGTACAATACTGGGCCACACGGAGGTGCACCTGCCAGGGCCTTAAAATGAGTGCAAAGAGGGGCGCCTGGGTGGCTCAGTCGGTTAGGCAGCCAACTTCGGCTCAGGTCATGATCTTGCGGTCCGTGAGTTCGAGCCCCGCGTCGGGCTCTGTGCTGACCGCTCAGAGCCTGGAGCCTGTTTCAGATTCTGTGTCTCCCTCTCTCTCTGACCCTCCCCCGTTCATGCTCTGTCTCTCTGTCTCAAAATTAAATAAACGTTAAAAAAAAATTAAAAAAAAAAAGTGCAAAGAATGTAGGGTTTTACATGTGTCTTTTTTTTTTTTTAACGTTTATTTATTTTTGAGACAGAGAGAGACAGAGCATGAACGGGGGAGGGTCAGAGAGAGAGGGAGACACAGAATCTGAAACAGGCTCCAGGCTCTGAGCGGTCAGCACAGAGCCCGACGCGGGGCTCGAACTCACGGAGTGTGAGGTCGTGACCTGAGCTGAAGTGGGCCGCTTAACCGACTGAGCCACCCAGGTGCCCCTACATGTGTCTTTATTTAACTCTTCATGCTTGAGAAAAGAGAAAAAAAAAGAAGGAACACAGTGTGTGTCATTTCTGAGAAATCATAATGGCTCAGCCATGAATGCCTGTGGTCAGCAGATGTCCCGATATCCGTCACAAAAATGCCCAGTCACTGACCTTAGGGCACCTCACAGTCTGATGCGGCTCCTGCTCAGAATACACCAGGCGACAAAGTTTCAGTTAACCCCACACAGTCCCTGAGGAAAATGTTAAAGTGAAGCCATAAGAGACATAAACCTCTGAGTGTAGAAGGCACCTAATCGAGTCTGGGGCTGTATAGGAACCAGAGTGAGCCAGGGGACTTCCTGAAACTTGGGGAAGGTACGGTCACAGCTTGCATTATGTATTCTACTTTAAGACGTGTCTTTTCTCCTGGGTTTTGTGCTCAAGAATTTCTACGTAAACAATGACGTCACCAACGTGAGGACTGTTCTACCATTTAGGATGCTTACAGTAACAGGAAATCCTCCCCAAATGGATTTTAGGATTTAAAAAAAAAAAAAAAAAGACAGGAATGCTTCAGGGCAACATGGCCCAAGGCTCAAAGATGGTTACCAGGTTTCAAGTCCCCTCCGTCTATCTTTCATTCACGATGGCTTCATCTTTAGCAAGGCACAAGTTCACGCAGAACCTTCGTACTTTATTTCCTCACATTCCAATTCAATGAAAAAGAGCAAGAGTATCGTTCCCAGAAGTAGCCCAAAGCTCCTGGCTTCTCCTTGAGTCTAACTGTGTCATTTGCTCAACTCTGAACTAGTCGCTAATTGCCTTTAGGCAACTTGAGGTTGGGGCTCCCGGACACAGGGTCCTCAGAGAAGTTAGGAGAAGTTGCCAGTGAATCTAGTGTAGACAAACACAAGGTTTACGTCAGTCTACTCATGACCTTTAGGGCTCACATCCTCTGACACCAATGAGGCACAATTACACTTTACATTACGATATTAGAATTTCTTTTATAGGTAACATATGGTTCCGAGAAGAAGTCATTATAAAAAAGCCTTGCAAAATAGATGTAAACATTTCATTTATTTGCCCAGAAACATACATCTCAAGCTCGTTTTTTTTGTTTGTCTTAACATCTGAGCCTCAAAAATCTTCCCATTAAATCAGCGTTACAAGTCAACAAAATTATTAAACCTTCATCTGTTTATTGAACAAATTTCAAAATTTAATCTCCCATTTCATACTAAGTCTCTGGTGGTCAACTTGCTGTAAACATTGATTAAATGCACAGTCTGGAAAGACGAAATAAATTGGCTAGGGTACACACAATTGAGAGTCAGAATGTAGGACACATTTCCAAGGCAAGTAATTACTCACAATGCCGATTTCTTTAAATATTTACATAATTGGTAATTGATTGTAATATTCTGGAGGCAGACAATCATTGCTTTTTAAGATTACTACATTTTAGATATCTATCTAAGGTAATTGTTTTTTAACTGAATTAATATAATATACCCAATTTAGAGAATAAATTAGAAAATGGAAAGAAGGGTGTTTGAGATTCTAGAAAATTCTAGCCTAAGCCCCCTTTTCACCCTCCAAAATCTTCAGTTACCGTTGTACGTAACGGAGACACAAATCTCTATTCCTACTTAACTTCAACTTTGTTCCATTTCCAACTGAATCCTAGACTCTTCCACCTAGATATCTTATTTGAACCTCAAACTCAAAATACAGATACAAAACTTAATTCATCACATTTCATGCAAAGTATGATGCTGTGATCTCTAGTTTCTAGTGTTGGTACTTCATCTTTCCAGACGACTGGGTTCTTATTTACCTTTGATTCTTCTTTCCCTTCCTGGACATCAAATGGTTGTCAAGTCTAAAGAAAATATTTCTGACATATCTTCCGAATATTTTCTCTAACAACCCTTAGAGAGATGAAATGTGGAATGCAACGTGTTGTTTTTATTATATGAAATCTACAAATATTTGGCCACAGCAAAAAAGTTGGGGAACATGCACTTACCTCGCTGTGTTGGATATCTTGGTCTAAAATATAGTTTTGTAGAAATAAAACTCTAAACTTAGTAATATGCTTGATGATCTGAATCTTCTAAATAGGCTGGAAAATGAAAGGAATCCAGATCGTTCGTGCCCTTATCAAAACTATTTGTATAACTTTATTTCACAGTCACACTTGTACCTCTGAGCACATCATACAATAGTAATAATATCTGTTGAGTTGATGTTTATATGGAGATCCAATTAATGAGTTCATATTAAATATTATTCTGATTGCCAAAGAGGACAAAAATTTGTTACTGCCTTTCCTGGAATTCACGTTAAAATTAATGAGAAATTATTAAAAAAAAAAAAACACCTTTGAGGTTTGATGATTTGAAAAAATTATACAAAAAATCAAGAATTCTTCTCTTTAAATATTAATAATTTTACTAAGGTTCTGAGAGCAAGTTTCTTCAACCACTAATAATGTAATGGAACCATAATTCCCTTGTAATTTAACTTGATTTGATTCTAAGTTACAATGGCATGAGAGCAAATTAATGTGTTTTTTTTTTTTTTTTTTGATCCGAAGAAGTTACTGATGTATATGAAATAGGTGGCAGAGGGGCGCCTGGGTGGCTCAGTCGGTTGAGCATCCGATTTCGGCTCAGGTCATGATCTCAGGGTTCGTGAGTTCGAGCCCCGCGTCGGGCTCTGTGCTGACAGCTCAGAGCCTGGAGCCTGCTTCGGATTCCGTGTCTCCCTCTCTTTCTCTGTTACTTCCCCTGCTCATACCGTCTCTCTCCGTCTCTTAAAAAATGAGTAAACGTTTAAAAGAAATTTAAAAAACAAGGAAAAGGTGGGAGACAAGAAGGAGGCTTGGCCAGACTCCACTCCAGGTTGGGTCTTGTTGACCCTCCATTTGCCCCAGTTAATTAGAGCTTTTTGAGCCTCTAACATCCAGCAGGAATTGGGCTGCGTATAGCAAAACCCAGCTAAGCGAGGAGGCTATAGCTACCTTTGCACAGCTCAACCAGGCCCCTTCACTTTTTTTCACTTTCTGTCATCCCATAATGATACAAAAAGTCATTTTCTATCTTTTCTATCTTAAGGCAGGAGAGGAAGTGGGGCCATGGCCATGAAATTGAAAATTGGAGGAGGAATCACAGGGCTTAGACATCTTAGAGGAAATGCTATTTGACTGTAGAATGTAACTAGGTGTCAAGGATCATTTTTTGGTTTTGTTTCCTATAAGTGATTTATTTTATATTTATGTATATATATTCCTCACCCACATTCAGTTATAAATCAAAGTGATATCTCATAAGGCTCTGAACATATATTTGGGAATATTTGCAAAGTGAGTTTCGTATTACCCTTTGTGAGATTTGCCAACAGCACGGCGGGAGAAACATGGCCGACCTCGATCAGGTAACCCGTCTACTTTCCCATTGCTGCTTCAAAGAGGTGAGTGACAGTTAACCTCAATTCACTACCATCGCACGTTGTACAATACTCAACGGTGAGCCCTTGAGGGGTTAGGTCTTCATCTGTCCCCCAGTCCCAGCCCCCTCCCCACAACCACTTGGTCCACAGGAGGCACTCGGGACTGAATGAGTGACGTAAACAGAATGCCGTCTGGATAATCACGAGTATTACCACTTGCACACAAATGCATTCATAGACTCATTCTATACGTAGTGTTTGTAACATTATGTTCAAAGCTAGCTATTTAATTTGAATAACTACCGAAAAAGAATGCAAGATAAGTAACCTGCATTAAAAAATGGAAACCCATGTTAATATTTGGTGTTGTTATAAACCCAAACAACTTTCCATAAAATAAATGTATTCCTGATGAAAGAAAATTCAAAATGCTTCTTTTATTAGATAATCAGTGAACCATCCTTAATGTAAAATTAATGATTAGATATATAAATAGATACACTTATATGTATTTTACATGTATTATTGCATATTTACAACTTTATATAGTAACTAACCTTTATATTTATTGTTAATAATATATGTTGTATTTATTAAACTATATATTAAAATATATTTTTATATTTTAATTACATGTACTATGTATGTTCGAAATACACTATTTTATTCTAAAGACCTTAATCATACAGATAGTAAATATTAAGTTTAATAAAAACATAACATTTAAAAATATATCATTTCTATTAAGGATATTTAAACATGTACAGCACCAAATTAATAGCACCAGATTCATAAGCACTAAGAGTTCCTACTCCAACTACACTTTGTGGTTCTTTTATTTCCACGGTGACTCTCACGTGCAACTTTTCCCATCCATCCACGTACAGGTCACTTATCCAAAAGCCTCAAAATTTCAAAACACAGTAATCTTGATTTTGTATTGCTTTCCTCAAGTGAAACACCCACCTGGACACGGAAGGGGAGAGTTTTTCCTGCTTAGCAACCTGATTTTTCATCCTGCACAGCATACAACACACGAGTGAGGGAAATGATGTTTTGCTCTGTTCTCGGAATTTGCAGGTGCAGGATGCATGGGGAGTAACTGTTATCTGTCCTCAACAAGGATCGATACATTTATTCTTTTGCCAGACAGCTATGGAGGAAGAGCAGTTCAAATGGCACTGCAAGCAGGAGAGTAAGAATATTTGATAATGCAATTTTTGTTGGTGCAGACATCGAATTTTTTGTCACGAAATCAAGTGTCCTCATTTGGTCACCATTTGTATGTATCATTCAAAGCATTTTTTTTTTAAGTTTATGTATTCACTTTGAGAAAGAGAGAGAGCATATGAGTGGGGAAGGGGAAGAGAGAGAGAGAGAGAGAGGGAATCCCAAGCAGGCTATGCACTGTCAGCACAGAGCCACTTGTGAGGCTCAATCCCACGAATTGTGAGAACATGACCTGAGCTGAAATCAAGAATCAGAGGCTTAACCGAGGGAACCACCCAGGCCCCTTAAAGCATATTTTTAAAGATTACATCTATTTTCGTGAATTCGTCGTGTCCTAAAAGTATGATCACTAGCGATAAATTGAATTTAGTTTTATCTTTTAATAGTTTCAATACTTTTTGATTACCGAGGACACAGTTTCGAAGTTTGATGTACTTAATCCTCACATTTCGACAACGGGATAAACAGTTAAAAAGAATGGAAGGGTTTCTGCAACGTCTGCAGATTTTGCAACGTCCACCTGTTGGGAGTAAGACCCTCCTAAAACATAGCAAAACAGGAAGCAAAACATAGCAAAAAAGTACCTCTGAGTAAAATCTAGTCGTCAGTGTCTACACGAATCCAAAGATATCAGTAAAATGGATGTGGTCAAGCAAAACAGTCCGCTGTGAATATCTGAAAAGTTCAAGGGTGTGCGTTATTTTGGTTTCATGCTTTGGCACCTTCCTCAGAGAACAGAATGATCAAACACCCTACCTGTTGTCATAAGAACAAAACAACACTAGATGATAACTCTTTGTTGTTAGTCTGTTTGTAATCATTCTATGTAACTGGAACCCCACTCTCTTTTAAAACGCAGGGAAAAATTCGGTATCACCCAAGAAGACTTACCTCCTGAAAATGTCATCCCCATAATAGCAAAGGTCTTTGCTTATAAAAGTGTGACAAAACCCATCTCCAAACCACTGTTGATGGTTTGCCTGGGGACGAAGAGCAGGATCGGGCACAGGTATGGGTGGCCCAGGCTCTAGGCAAACTACTCGTGCTCTCATATTTCACTTTAGAATTGGATTCCTTACATGAGACTCATGCAGTTCTTCTCTTTGCCAGTAAAAATATACTTTTCCCTTCATTTGCCGTAGTGATGTGAATACTAGGCAGGTTCTAGGTAATTTCTGAACACAAAAATCCATTTACCGACTTGAATACCGTGTGAATTTACATGATGTCAAATAACACAGTCGACTGAACTGTTATCTGTTCCACCTGTTCCAAGGCACTTAGAAGCAGTCCAAATGTCTCTATTAAGAATACGCTCGTATCAGGATACATATTAGAAAGTCTGAAGCAGGTGTTACTGGCTTGATTAATAATTCAACAGACTTGAACACCCATAATACTTGGTCTGGGAGACACGAGCCAGACTACAGCGGCGGGCCCATACCTTCATGGCGATTACTTTTCGGTACTGGATGCCAACTGGTAGTGGTCTGAAGCAGGAAGCCTCCGTGGCCTAACTTTTATGTAAGGACATGATTCGGGCAGCAATATAAAAAATGGACTGCCCGTTAGAGATGACAGACCTCTGGGGAATCTTTCCATGGTCCTGGTGAAAAAAAAAGAGAAACAAAGTATTATTCCTAAAAGCACGTGAATAACAATGTGTCCGTGTCATTCGTTCATTGGGCATGATTATGCCCCAGTAACGGTGTGTCCGATGTGGTACTTACTGTTTTTAGACCGCGAGGCTACAGCAGCTGAATGGATGGGGAAAACGTCAGCTGAGGCTATCATGCCAGTGGGAAACAACAGCCACAAACACAGTCCTGGGGAAAAAATTAAACGAAAAGACAAATAAGTATGTATTTGCAAATTATTAAGTGTTGCAGGGGACACATGTGTGTCCTAAAAGAATATAATGGGGGTGGGGGTGTCTCTACTCCAGGAGGGAGGAAAGGAGAGACTTCTCTGCGAAGGTGCCATTTTTCTAGGCACAGAGGCAAAAGAAAGAATGAGACACACGCTGAGGACCCCACGGAGGAGGGCGTCAAGAAGTCCTCGAAAATGTTGGAAATGCTGCAGAGGTGAAGAGTGGACGATACTAAGAAGACACTACCCCATCAGAAAGCGAAAAGTTATTTTCCATACTATCCAGAAATCATGCTCATTAGGTTTAACTCAAAAAAGTTGAAAATAGGGGTGCCTGGGTGACTCAGTGGCCTACATGCCCGAGTCTTGGCTGCACCTCCGGTCGTGATCTCACGGTTTCATGGGTTTGAGCCCCACATGGGGCTCTGTGCTGGCAGTGCGGAGCCTGCTTGGAATTCTCTCTCTCTCCCTCTCTCTCTGCCTCTCAACCACTCATGTCGTCTTTGTCTCTCTCAAAATAAATGAATAAACTTAAAAAAAAAAAAGAGGTAAATACACGTCTGCACAAAAAACCTGCACGTGGATGTTTACAGCAGTTTTATTCATAACTGTTAAAACTTGGATGCCACCAAGATGTCCTTCAGTGGGTGAATGGAAAAACAAACTGGTACAACCAGACTGTGGAATATTATTCACTGCTGAAAAGAAATGAGCTAGCAAGCCATGAAAAGCCACGGAAGAACCTTAAATGTATATTATTAAGTGAAAGGAGCCAGTATGAAAAGGCTACATACGATATGATTCCAACTATTCGACGTTCTGGAAAAGGCAAAACTATGGAGCCGGTAAAAGGACCAGTGATTTCCAGGAGTCGGGGGAGGGCAGGGAAATGAATAGATGGAACACGGACTATTTCAGGGCAGTGAAAATGCTCTGCGTGACACTGTGATGGTGGGTACGTGTCATTATACCCTTGTCCAAGCCATAGCAGGTGCGACATCAAAAGTGAGCCCTAATCTAAAGTATGGACTGTGGGTGATAATGACGTGTCCTGTAGGTTCACCAATCGTAACAATATATACTGCTGTAGGGATATTGATGATGGGAGAGGCTATAAATGTGGGGGTCAGAAAAAATAACGGAAATCGCTATACGTTTCCTCTCAATTTTTCTGGAAACTTAAAATTGCTCTAAATATATAGTCTTTTTCAAAAAGTTCATTTGGAGCACAGAAGAGAAAAAAGACACAGGGAGGAAATTAACGTTTACTGAAGACCTATTTTGCTCCATGAACTAGTAAGAGAAGCTTCAGGCCGTTGAGGTTAACGGAGGTGAAGGGCAGGTAAGAACAGTAACTAAGGCTCATCTTCAAGAACTTGAATGATTTCACGAAAGAAAAGGGAGAGGTGCCAGAGGCTGAGTCAGGACAACACTGTGGTAGGAGACCAGAGCATCTTGGGAGGGCAAGGAAAAGGGCAAATAGAGAAAACAAAGAAATGAGAGCCGGCGGGGAGCCTGGGTGGCTCAGTTGGTTAAGCGTCATCTGACTCTTGATTTTGGCTCAGGTCATGATCTCAAGGTGGTGAAACTGAGCCCCATTTTGGGCTCTGAGCTGTCAGTGCAGAGGCTGCTTGGAATTCTCTTTCCCTCTCTCTGCCCCTCCTCTACTCGCTCTGTCTCTCTCTCTCTCTCTCGAAACAAAACAAAACAAAACAAAACAAAACAAAACAAAACAAAAAAAACAAGCAAACCAACCGACAAGCAAACACCACAACCTTTGAAAAAAAACAGGAAAAGTTTTAAGAATTAGATAACTTCTCCAAAGCATTATTTATAGCTAATATTTGGGAGGCCTTTAGGATTACTAGTACCATTTTAGCATAAGGAAATGGGGGAGCTAAGAATTTCAGTGGCTCTGAACACCAAACGAGCAATAACATTTGACCCACAGGCTTGTTTGCTAGATGCTTTGTGCAAACTCCGGGTATTTATCCTTAGATGTGTTTCTTAGTCATTCGTTAGAAAACCAAAACAAACCAAAACAAAACTCTGCATTGCTTTAGGTCCCAGGAGGGCACAGAGGTGACAAGTGTCTTACCCATCTAGACCTCTGAGAGCATCTCTGAGCCAGGGATATGTCAGCAGAATGCCTAGGGAGCCGCTGATAACTGAATGCCCTGGGAATTCAGGGCATTCCTGTGCTACAGCGCGCAAGAAAGTAGCCAGGGTGTCCCCAGTTGCCAGAGATCCTGCGTACATTTCCACACGGAAGCACTCGCGGGAAAGTCCAATTGGTTTAGCAAAGGGCCAGCCTGGCGCACGCACCCCGCGTCTCTCCGACTAGACGTGCACGCTTTCTCCAGTATGTTCTGTCTTAGAAAGCACTTCGTATTCCTACGTGCTGAATGCACAGTCACAATTGACACATTCACTTATTGAAATTGGAGGTCACAATTTATTTCCTGCTCAGCACCCTCTTCATACCGTATGAAAATTAAATAGATTTCTTGGAAACAGAGAAGCAGTTAAAATGTAGGGAGTTGTCGCCGAAATACTTCCAATGGTCCTGTGAGTGTGCAGTTAATTGAGGATGTCAAGCAAGAGTGCATTAAGGGAGGAGGGAACTAACATAAGGACATTTTTTGTTCCCTACCATGCTTTCACCACAGCATCCAAAACCCCTCTCGAGAGAGAAGGGGAGAGAAAAACTTCCCCAGCTTTTCGCTCGTCTCCTACCTAAATCCATACCTCACGGTCACTAGAACAAAGAATAAACCTGCTAAGGTCATTTCTTCCCAGCCATGTGTGCTAAACGCTGTTCTGTGCCCTTCCGAAAAAGAGCCCAGACTGGTGTCCCTAAAAGATGACAAAGGTCATGGGAGAAAAATGCTTAGCAAGATGCATGGCCAGGACCCACCCCCCAGCAAGCCCCAGAAAAATTCTCAAATGCTGCAAATTGTGGATGAATTAACATGGGAAAGAGGGTGTTTCTCTCTTGCTTACTCTATGGTTTACAAAGCCTCTCCGACTTCTGGGGAATCAGGCTCATGGTTAGGAGCAGGATTTGAAATGAGCAAAAGCCTTTTGTTTTGTAGAGCTGTAAACTTACACCCAGTGGCACCTGCTATTGTAGTTAACTGTGTTCTTCACTCATCATTCAATTAATACCTAATCCTCTAAGTGCAACGTGGTGGGGCAGTAGAGGAAGTAATTCAACAAACACAATGGAAAATAACTTGCGAAACAGCAGGTCAAGTACTCAACATAAAACGCATATCAAATATAAGATTTCGCAAAGGGTAAATTAATTTGCATGCTCTGAAAATTCCGTCTCGCAACGAGGCATTAATTTTTTACCTTGGGAGAAAGGTTTCTCAGCAAATGAAATTTTAAAATACTGCTCATTGTATCTCTCTATTTTCTCTGTTCTCTTCTCCCCTTTTCACTCTCCGCTCCTCAACAAAAACAAGAAAAATAATCAGTATAGGCTTCTGGCAACACAGCGAGAGAAATGTGAGATTGGCCCTTAAGGGAATTTTTATTCTCAAGTGGATGTAAATGTATTCATCAATTCAAAGAAATGCATAGTGTGTTATATACACAATACATTAATAAATAGCCATGCATTAAAAAATAATGAGGTTTTCCACAAAACAACATCCTGTGGTGTGTAAGGTCATAAAAAAGATACTAAAAGAGGGAGAAAAGATTATGTGTAAAATCTGATTAAAATACAGAAACACCATCATATATGTAAGATGTAATAAATATTTTATTAGTTAACTATAAACAAAAGAACAAATGCAGTAAAATGTAATTAAAAATGTAAAAGTGAAGGATGTGATTTATTTCACTACGATAATATTAATATTACAAACGGCATGTAAATGGATATCAAGACTATATTGTAGAAGAGTGGAAAGCAGCCATTCATTTCTTATAATGAGATTTCATCCTTTTTTTTTTTTTGATTTACATGTGTTTAAATATTTCAAATAATGAATGAATAATGTTGCTCTTAAACCTTACACAGCTTAGCACATTCTCAGATTTCCATCAGTCCTTGGAAGAGATTTGCATGTTGGCAGGCAGTTTCCAGGCAGAACCACTAATTGTGAAAATAGAAGAAAATTGACTGGCAGAAACCAAGAGTATTTTTAGGGCTGTTGGCTGAATGAGTTTGGCTTTGAGTTGTAACCCCTACTAGTGAATGTGCTAGAACCAAAAATAGAGTGTTACACAAGGTTCCCCAATTAAAAAAGGTGAAAAGACCAAAATGTAACATTCATCAACTACTATTGGCTTGAAAACTATTAGGGGTCTAAACTGCTAAGATTATTTGAAAGGGACTTTGCTGGCATTGCTTCTGAAATCATCTCATACCTCTCTTGAGGTGTCTACCTCGCAAAAGGAAATACGATTTCTTTTATTATCAGAGAGGGAAGAAACAGATTCCGAAAGAGCATGAACTGGCCACTTTATTCAACTGGTATGTAGGAGAAACGAGGTTTGAATTGCAACCTCTTTCTTTAAGCTTCCGTGTTTATTTTTGAGAGAGAGAGAGAGAGAGAGGGAGGGAGGGGCAAAGGAAGAGGGAGAGAGAATCCCCAGCAGGCTCTGTGCTGTTAGTGTGGAGCCCAAGACAGGGCTGGAATTGACAGACTGAGATCATGACCCGGGCTAAGATCAAGAGTCAGTCATTCAACCGACTTAGCCACCAGGCACCTCTGAATTCCAACTTTCTGAACCCATGTGCACTAAGCTTTCCGCTCTGCCCTAAATGCCCTCAAATTTCATGACGTCTCCAGTGGCTTCTGAAGTGTTTTCCTTTTATCTTTACGGTACCTCTGTTTCTGACCTGCCTACTGCCTTATCTTCACCTAATTCCCATGTTTCCCAGTCGCATTATGAACTGGGCCTTCATATTTCCAGCTCTCAAAGCCCTAATATTAGTGTTTGTCATCGTACTCATGTCTGGCCTTCCCACACCCTGTCCATTGGCATAGCCTAGAAATGAGCTCCCTTGATTTTGCTTCTCTTATCCCCACCTGCAAACAGCATCCAAAGCAGCACTGAATCGTGGGAGTTTCCATTTCTTCTAATGCAGATATCTCCATTCATTTCTCCTGGTATAAAAATGATCTTGCAATCTCCCTTCTCAATGAAGCTTTTCTGAATAGATCAAAGAGCAATTTTTGCTTCTCTGGTCTATTGGAGTGTGAGTCAGGAATATTTTAGCCACACAGGTAGGAGGAATCCGGCTACAATGGCTTCCACCAACATGGATTTGTATTCCTACACAGCAAGATGTTCTAAAGTCAATGGTTACTGGTTTTGCTTCTTCAGTCTAAAGACGTAAAGAGCAACGCCACTACCTTTATCTGTCCTTCATGGTCATAAGGTTGCTGCAGGGGTGCCTGGGTGGCTCGGTTGGTTAAGCTGCAGACATTGGCTCAATCACGTTCTCATGGTTGGTGGGTTCGAGCCCCGCATCTGGCTCCGTGCTGACAGTGCAGAGTCTGCTTGGTATTCTCTCTCTCTCTCTCTCTCTCTCTCTCTCTCGGCCCCACCTCCATTCACAATTTCTCTCGCTCTCAAAATAAATAAGTAAACCTAAAAAAAAAAAAAGAGGGTCGCTGCAGCCCAGCCATCATCTGTACACTTAAGGCAAAGAGTTGGAAGAGAGAACAATTTCAGGGGCTATATGAGAAAAACAAAAGCTTTTCCCAGAACTGCACATCAGGCTTCCCCTTCCCTTTCATTCACTAGAACGATGTGATGTACTCTACATACTAACTGGAAGTTGGGTAGAAAGAAGTTGGAAATGGTGACTTGGTTAGCCACCCAAGAGTGTCTGCCATATTCATTGAACCAAAATAATTGCGTTTCCTCACTAAGCAAACATTGTACCAGATGTTTATCCTCTCACTCGGGCAATAAACAAAGCCTAATTGAGAGCTTTTGCTGTGCATAGCATCATGCTCATATCGTGGAAGATACAGAAACAAACCAAGCACAGATCCTAGCTTCAGAGGACATGGCCTAGTAGAAAATAGAACACGAATACTATGACATATACAGTATGACAAATATAACATAAACAAGGTAAACTCTCCACTACCTTAAAATCTAAATAAGAAAAGCGTGAAGCATGGGAATAAATGAGGAGTGTTTGAAACACTAGCGAACAGATAAGGCAGAATGGTACAAATAGGTGCAGTTCTCTGACAGCATAAAATGTGGATAAGGGAAAAGTTAGAATAGGACAGAATCAGCTCCATAGACTGTTTTGTGTAGGAAATAATGGGGAAGTCATGTTTTAATCATAAGGAAAGAACATGAATTAAGCTACAACAGTGGTTTCCAAAATATTTTCGGTCAGGTAGCCTTATCAATAAAAAAGATTTGAGAAAAAAAATATTTAAGCATTGGCCCTTAGTATGCCTATGGATACATTATTTATAAGTTATATACATAGAACTAAGTATGGAGATGAAGAAGTCATTTATAAATTACATACATATATCATTGTACCGATATAGTACCTACCTAATAAAACACACACAAAATTGAAAGTTTAGAAGGATGGTGTTCAAAGTATCTCTCCAGAGGATTCTTACCAATTACAGAGTATAAAAGAGTAAGTTTAAGGTGGAGAAACCTGGCAGACACCATCTTAAAAATATGATTAAAACCAGACCACTAGTAATGGGTAGAGATGCATCAGTATCAGATGCCTTCTGATAAGACGCATCGAGAAAGGAACGGTATCCCTTATGTGGCATTCCTGCTAAAAATGCATCCCCTGATTTTGGTTATGAGGAAACATCACACAAACTCAAATTAAAGAACATTTTGCAAAATACCTGGCCGGTACAATTCTTCAAAGAGTCCGAGTATTTCCCAGATTGGAGATGAATAAGGAGAAATGGATGTGGATCCTGGATTGGGTCCTGGACCAGAGAAAGAACATTAATGGGACAGTCTGAAACATTTGAATAAGGGTTTTAGAGGCATTAACAGTATTGTGTCTGTATTAGTATCAAGGATACTAATACAATATTAGTATTAGATCAATATTAACCTCGTTGGGTTCCTTATTTAATATGTTAACTGTTCCTTACTTAATATGTAATATGTTAATATGTTAACTGGTCCTTATTTAATATGTTAACCTTTGGGGAAGCTAGGGAAAGGGTATATAAGATTTCTTAATGCCATTTTTCAATTTTCCCAAATAAAAAAATACAAAAAAGGATATGACCTTTAAGACGTAGATATAGAAGTTCTTGGCAATGTAAAAAAAGGAAAAAGGACGAAGGAGGAGGAGAAGGAGGAGGAGGAGGAGGAGGAGGAAGAGGAAGAGGAGAAGGAGAAGGAGAAGAAGGAGGAGGAAAAGAAGGAAGGGGAGGGGGAGGAACAGGTGGGGGAGGAGGAGGAGTCTAAGGGTGATTAGGAGTCTAATTTCCTACCCTAGGCTAGGTGAGGGTGGGGCCTATATTAATGTAATCTCTTTGAATCTTCTTAAAATTAAGCCTTGTTTTAAAGAAGGTAAGAAATACAAGACACGAGCTAGTACAAGAGTAGGAGAAGACAAACACAAATATTTTGTGGGGTTTGGTAACGTTGGTATCTCTCTCACAATTTTTATTTTTGTTATCCTTCGTCAGTTCTCCATAGTGATTAACAACCAAAACCTAAAAACACAAATGGTCGGTGTGCCTATCTTCAGTATCAGGAAGGAAACAGTGAGCTGGGGAGACTGTCTCCTTTCCCACAACCAGGCTGGGAGAGTTCACCAAAAATCCAAGCGGGTCAGGCAGCTTCAAAGAGGAGACAAAGGACAACAGGGCCCCTGGGTCATACTACAAGGAGGAGATTTGGAGCATAGGAAGCCCTAACCGTGAGCAAGAATCCCGGGACTGAGCAACAACTTAAGGATAATAAGAAATGGGAGACAGTAAGAGAGAAAACAATTCTGCACTGGTAAATGCTCTTCTCCCACCCCACCCCAACTAAACTTCAGCCCTTTCATGTTATCACCGTGAATAGACATGTATTGTATGCCTGCTGTTAGTTCCACCATAAATACAAACGCATTTATTGAGCACCAGCGACAGGTGAAAGCCTTAAGGATATAATTCTCAAATGAATCAAAGTGGGCATTAATATGGGTCTTCCCATAAATTTGTTTACCTGTACCTGTACTCTGTCTGCTCCTAGGTCCCCGCATCCTTCATGGAGACACCTGTCATCTTTGACCACTCCCTGTCTGCTTCCCTGTCGAGTATGACACTTCAGGTACCTCTTTACCCTTGGTCTTGACACCTTGATCCATTTCATGGTGCCTATTGGCTCTCGCTCAACCCGAGATAGACTTCCCAGATCTGACCGCGTGATCCTGTCACTCTCTAGGGATGGAAGAAGAAAGAGAGGAAAGGGGAATTGAAGACAATAGTTACAATATCCCTTTCCACAGTAAACACTTAAATCCTGGGGAAGGAAGAAGTGAGAGTTATCCGGTGGCCCCACTGTATTTCTGAAGTGATGGTAATTTCATCCTTCTGCCACTTCTTTCCTCTTGTGCCCTGCATCCCTTATCACTTATCCTTCTATGTGTATAGCATCAGCCTCTCCTAACTTCTACACTCTTGGTTCCGCGAACTACTGGATATTTCCACCTGTAAGTCTCAAGAGCACCCCCAAATTGTGCAATTCCCCAACCTGCTCCCTTTCTTTATCTTCACCAGAGCCAGAGCCAGAAAGTTGTCCCAGACTCTTTTCCCTCAGCTGATCAACCCAGATGGCTATCAATTATCAACAGTCCCATCAGTTCCCAACAGTCCCATCAGTTCTACCCAGATTACCTGGCTCATATTGACTCCCTCCTCTGCCACCTGATTACTACTGCTCAGGCCTTCACTATCTCTCACTCAGACTCTTGCAATCAGATTTGTGCTGATCTCCCTGCTTCTGGTACTCCGTATCTACTCTATCTCTTGTGACCTAATCCTTTCTCTCTCTCTCTCTCTCTCTCTCTCTCTCTCACACACACACACACACACACACACACACACACACACTCTCAAATCTATTCTCGCTGATACAGCAGCTGGGATTATATTCCTAAACTTCAGATATGACCATTTCACACCCCTGCTTGAATCCCTGCCATGGTTTCTTACCTGCTTAACCAAAGTCCCGACAAGTGAGCCCGGACTCCAGCCTAGTTCCTGCCTGCCTCTCCAGCCTCTTTGTACTGCTCTCAGCACTCAATAACCTGTGAGCCGTAGATTCAGAACAGGGTGTACCTTCCCTTTCCTTAGAAAAGCCAAGCTAACTCCCCCCCCACCACCACCACCCATCCAATCCAATCCACCTGGCAAACTTTCACTCATCCCCCATGATTTAAAGCAAACGTTCCACAAGAAGCAATACGTGTTGGCGAAGATGTGGGGGGAAAAAGAACCCTTGTGGCCTGTTGGTGGGAATGCAAACTGGTGCAGCCACTGTGAAAAACAGTATGGAGGTCCCCCCCCCGATAAGGAAAATAGAACTACCCTATGATCCAGTCACTCCATTCTGGGTATTTACCCCAAGAATACAAAAACACTAATTCATAAAGATATAGGCACCCTATGTTTACTGCAACACTGCTTACCAAAGAACCTCCAGTATCCATTGATGGATGAATGGATAAAGAAGATGTGTATATATACATAATGGAATACGATTCTGCCACCAGAAAGAATGCAGTCTTGCTTTTGCAATAACACGGATAGAGCTAGAGAGTGAAATACGTCAGTCAGAGAAAGACAAGTACCACGTGATTTCACTCATGTGGAATTTAAGAAACAAAAATAAACAAAGAAAAAATGAGACAAACCAAATAATAAAGAAACATAAACAAACAAACAAACATATTAAAAAAAAAAAGACAGGAGGGAAGCAAGCAGTGGCAAAGGAAGAGGAAATCTAAAGAGGTACACACACTCCAGACAAAGGAGGACAGGAGGTTCTGCACAAAGAGAGAGAGAGAGAGAGAGAGAGAAGAAAGAGAGAGAGGGAGGAAAGGTGGGATGGAAAAAGAAAGGAAAAGAAAAGAAAGAGAAGGAAAGGAGAAGAGAGGAGAGGAAAAGGAAGAGGGAAAAGGAGAGTAAAAACTATTCAGGAACTATTCAACAGGCAGCAGAACTGTAAGAACCTGACAAACACACTAAATCTTTGTCCCTACACCTGTTCTTCTGACCAGTTTTTTATTCTTAGCTTCCGTTTTTTTTAGTTTATGTATTTATTTTGAGGGGGGGGGGAGGGAGGGACGGGCAGAGAGAAAGGGAAGGAGAGAATCCCAGGCAGGCTCTGTGCTCTCTCGAAGCTGGGGCTCGAACCCACAAACCACAAGATCGTGACCTGAGCCAAAACCAACAGTCTGACGCTTAACTGACTGAGCCACCCAACCTCCCCTTGTATTCTTACCTTCTATCTGTTTCTCTTGGAACGATTAGCAGACAGCCTTGACAACAAAGAGTCTATCGGGGGAGCTAGCAAGGAAGGAGAGATCGGAGCTTTTTGTCCCGTCCCCCTGGAAGGAGCACACCGGGTGCACTGCGTGGTGCTGGAGAGAGGTTCCTGGAGAGAGGAGAGTGACAGAATCCCTGAGCACTGCAGAGGGCGAGAAGAGACCCGGACTAGAAAGATCCTTTATTTCCCACAACTACTCTGTGCAACATACTAGCGTCTGCGGTAGATACACAAGACAGACACTTCTCAGTCTGTTATCGGAAGACGTTGATGAATACTAAAGAATTTGGAGAAAGGAACAGTTAATTGTGTCTGAAGAATCTTATAAAACTTCTTAGAAGAAGGGTCCTTGGAGCTGGAGAATAAGGAAAGGATTTCAACAGGTGCCTATGGAAAAGGGACCCTTCCAGAGTTGCTCGGAGACCGGGAACCTAGACAACGTCCCCTGCTGTGTACATCTCCAGCAATACCGACACCAGGGTCTGCTCATTGGTCATTTTAATATATCTATTCTTAGACCATGCATTTAAATACATCTTTCTCAGTAGAAGAATGCAGAATCAGTGTCCTCACGGTTACCATTTTGCAGCAAAGTTCCTATAATGGTTATTTGCTTACTAACTGTTGATGCTAGGGACAATGAGATAAAAATGATCCTTTTGACGACACTATCAACTTAATTTCCCTTGAAGAAGAAAGAGTTTGGGTTGCTTCTTGCTTTGTTGTTCGCGTGTTTTGAGGAATGCCTGAATAAGAGTAAAAAGGTATACTTGCAATGACCCACGTGAGATCAGCACCTGTCGTTCTCAACAAAAGCTCTCTTTTCTGTTGTCATGAACTCTTCTAGAAGGGCTGAGGGTGGAAAATTTAACAGTTGGCAATTCAGGGTTGGCCTTCAGGGTTGAGATGCCGCGGGCATTCCAGAATCTCCTAGGAGAGCAGGTAAGGAGGTAGCTTAGCATCTTGCCATTAAACTGAACTTTTAAATGAGTCATTTATATACATATATATATGTGTGTGTGTGTGTGTGTGTGTGTGTGTATACATATGTGTGTGTGTGTGTGTATACTGGGTTTATTTTACTGTAAAACGTCAGAATGATCAAAATAACAACAAATTTAGATGACAAAAACTTGAGTAGAAGACAGAGTTAGTTATCAAAGGTAGACAAAAACAAAGATCATAACTAATTTGTAAATTGAACTGAAAGTAAACCAAGTAAATTAAGAAATGTAATTTAAATGTTCCCATAATTCAATATAAGTCACAAAATGTGTGTGCCTTTCAAATTAAGTCCATACTCACTAAGAAATAGCTCCGTTTTAATCCTTTGTGAAAGCAAACAATTCATTTAACAGAAAATTCTCAACCTTCTGCAGGGAGAAAAAAACTAAGATTTCTAAACTATAATTCAGTGGCCTATTTAAAGGTTCTGGCAGGTGAGTGACACTTCGTAGAAATTTTGAGAGGCTATGCCTGCAGCAATGAAGAAGAGAACTCACAATTCAGAGCATCAGTTATTGGCGAAGTGTTTCACTTTTTAATCTTACCTTACTGAATCCTCATCAGTACCTTTAAAATAGAGACACATTCATTACATCAGTATATATTGTAACATTATTTTATTATTATTTTTCTGTGATTGTTGTTACTACTAATACAGTGGGGCACATTTGACTTTCCGGCTTTTGGTCAATACATAAGAAAGAAATTAAGCCAAAATTACCCTCATAAAGTCACCTAAACACACTTTATATATATATAAAGTTATATGTGTGTGTGTGTGTGTGTGTGTGTGTGTGAGTGTGTGTATATGGGGAATTTTGGTATATATAGATATATATATATAGATATATATATATATATTTATATAATTATATATATATATATAATTATATATATATATATATATATATATATAATTTTGAGAGAGGGAGAACATGAGTGAGGGAGTGGCAGAGGGAGAGGGAGAGAGAATAATAAGGAGGCTCCATACCTAGCGTGGAGCCCGACACAAGGCTAGATCTCAAGACTGTGAGAGCATGACCTGAGCAGAAACGAAGAGTCAGACGTTTAACCAACTGAGCTGCCCAGGACCCCCACTTAAACACTTTAATGTGTAAGGATAAACACTTAGGAACTCCAACCATTTATTAACTTCTTATCTCTCTGCTTTTGGTCTCTGCACTCCTTTCCCTGCTGCAGATCACCCCCTTCCCCTTCCCGCTTCCCTTTCCCTCTTCTTTTCCCCCACTCCCTCTCCCTCTCCCTCTCCACAGCTGCTTTTAGGTAAGTTAAGTATGCACAATGAAGCAAATGCTTTATCATTCACAGTGCCTCTAGCGCCCGCCAGGAACTGTGCTAAGTTCTTTGGATACATATTATTTCTAATGCATAAAGAAATCTGAAAAATATAGAACTTCATCACTATTTTACATAAGAGGAAATAAAGCTCAGTCACAGAGTTTAAGAAATGTGTCCAAGATCACGAAAGTGGTAAGTCCTGACCCAATTTTTTCTGAAGACAAAACAATATTATATCTTCTCTAATACGCTGTGGTACCTCCTAGTCAAATGTGTTGGTTGGTGTGGTGACAGATATTGAGACAAATCCCCTTCATACACTTCAGAACTTTAGCTTCTGGGGCCAAAAGTTGGACGGTGAAAAGTCTCCAATCTTCAAATAAACAAAACCTGCAATTTGGGTAGATGGCCACTAGGTGGCAGGTGTTCAATGGTTACTTTGTGATCCAAAAGGCAATGACTACTGTATGCCCGCCTGAGAGTCTCCATCACTTACTAACAGTGTATCTTACAAGCCTGATAAGCACTCCTCGCCCTGACTGCCCTGCCTGAAAATGAAATAACATTAGTAAAGATTTCATAAATTGGGTCTGAGGATTAAATGAAATAATGGGACAGAACAGGCATTCATTGCACATTAACCTCTTGGAATGCTTGATCTCCTCTCTTAATCCGATAGCTTCTATGGTATTCTAGACTGCTCTTTTACAACGAGGAGTACACTTCGGCCCTTTCTGTTCCTCTGATACACCACCTCTTGTTTGCCAGCCCATAAAATCCGCCCCTCCCAGCAGGGTCTCACATTTTGCTGCCCCCATGCCATTTTTGGAGCTTCGGGGGGATATCTAACTAGTACAAAAGCGTGTAGTTAGTAAGAGATGAGCTTAGATGCAAATGAGGCGACTGACTGCACAGCCTGGGCTCTTAACCACGTATCAGTGGTTATTAACCTTGACTTTATATCATACTAACTTGGGGAACATTTCTTGAAAGCTCTGGAGCCTTTCCATGCCCACGGAATTAGAATCTAAGCATGTTCAGTTCCACAGGCAATTGGCTTATATCCACGGACTTGCGATCAACCGCGTGACACTTTTCTGACCCCCCCCCCCACTCATAGCAACGAACTTGGGGCCCAATTCCATACCTTTCTCACTAGTCCTGAAATGTTCTCTCTCCTCAAAATGAATTCTAAATGTTCAGGGAGTTTGTACTCAACCTCTCAAAGCACCTCTTGCCGCTTATCTGACAAAACCCGCCTCACTCCCTCTCTCGCTGTTATAACAGGAATAACTGCCAGGGAGCAAGATAAAGAAACAGTTTCTCTTCTGTGGTTTCCTGTTTCTAGTTCCACTGCATCTTTTTTTCTGCTACTCTGTCCTTTTGCCACTTGAAAGAAGTAAGAAGAGAAAAAAAAAAAAAAAAGTGATAGAGTAGAATAATCCCATTGAGACCCTAAAGTGGCCAGGGGCTGAGTATTCGGAAGAGGACGCAATTCTATATTTTCATGTTAAAGAAATGTCAAGATGCCTTTTACCATTTAAATCTGTAGCTGGATGTAGCTTACTTAATTTAATGATAACAATGATTAAAATTAGCCAGTTGGCTCAACCAGTTCGCTTTATCAACACTCAGTAGACTGTTCTTTTTCTGCCTTAGTTAGCAAATTATTAAACAATATTTCTGTTCTCAGCAAATCTAAAGATTGAGGGCCTAGCCCTGCCTCGATGCACACTATCACATGCTCTTTGCTCAATGCTCTTATTGTCTCTGTACTTTTAAATTTCTCCTCTGAAATATTGAATGATCATACTAGATGACTTCTGCAGTCATATTCAATTCTAAAATGCTATGATTTTATCTCCCTATAAGACTATTAACAGTGCCCTTAATATAATTATTTTCCCCTTCAAATGTTTGCACTAGTACAGAAGGGAGAGGAGCTGATTTGTCAGGAGCTTTTGATGGAAAACACCTGGGTTTTTAGACGATTATGAGCTCAGTTAGCAAATGCTGAAAAGAACAGGGTATTCTAGGCTACATCATAAGAAGTAGGGATTTCAGATTAAAGGAGGTGAAAGACCCCCTCATACTCTTTGTTATTCAGATGCCATTTGGATACGCATGTTTAGTTCTGACCAGTGTAACCTTAGGAGAGACATTGGCAAGAGACAGCCCATCCCAAGGGAGCAACATGGATATCAGGAGCAGCTGAAGAAGCCCAGAATGTGTGATTTCAAAACCCAGCATGCCACATACATGAATAGTCTCCACGTAGCTGCGTATATGAATAGTCTCCATGTAAAATTCAATTCATTCAATGATGTTCCAGAAAGCAGAACCAAATGTAAGCGTTGAAAATTACAGAGAAACAGTTGTAACTCGTATAGTGAAAATTTCATTCTCCCGGTAACAGTCACTCAAAAAGAAAGTAGATTTCCTTGAAAATAATTCCCCATCACTAACCACAGACAAGCGGGGGCTGTATGGTCAACTCTCATGGATTTTGCTACCTAGGTTTCTCCATTTGGTCCGAGCTCGAGTAAAGGATGTCTATGGTCCCTGGCAAATCCAGACTCCCTAAAACTGCAAGACCATTACTTCCCAGCCACTGTGCAGCCAAAAGGATATTTGGGTCAATTCTTCTGAGGAATTGAAGAGAGCAGATGACAAGTAGAAAAATAACTTCTCTTTCCTTTTTTGTTCTAAAGAGTTTATAATGAATATCCACCCAGTCTGAATAGGTAAAGCAGGCCCATTAATTTCTATCCCGTTCTAAATTTCTCAAAACCGTGTCCATGAACAGAAGATCGTGGTGCATTTCTTCCATCAATCACCTGCTTCTTTTCCATGCTTGCATCTAACGTGGTCTTGACTCTGATCGTTTTTAAATTTTCATCAGGATTATATCTATAGAAAGTCATTTTAGGTTTTTATAATGAAATTAGGATCCTTTAAAAGCAAGAATTACTGTGCTGCGAAGCTACCCCATAAACCAGATTCTCGGATATTATATTTCAAGGGCAATCCATGAGACTATGGAAAAATAAAGGTCAATTTGAATATTTACATTAAATGAGGCAGGAGGTTAGAACAAATGGGCATCTGCTGGAGAGATAGATGATTTCTCATTATTCACACTGGCATCCAATTCATTCAGTGTGATTTGGCCTCCAGTTAGCCAAAGAATTCCAGATCATATCAAAATCTCTTTCCTGTAGCTTAAAAACATTTGCCTGTTCTCAAGATGTTACAGGCACTCCTGCTTTTACATCAAACCAAGGGCCACCCCGGTTACATCCCCCTAGGCAGCTAATGTACTCAGCGTTGTTTGTGAATCATGGCTTCCAAAAGACAAAGACAGAAACTGACATGCTTTCAGAACATAAATTAAGAACATAAACGCTCTTTTCAACAGTTAATAAGGCTAAGAGAGAAAAATGCTTTTCCCTCGTAGAGTAGAAAGAATCAGAATGCTAAACGAAAGCACACATTAGGCTTTCCTGGGTTTGAACACCGCTGGGTTAGTACTTGAACACCTCTGGGTTGACTAGAGGAGAGGCAGCCTGTTAGGAGAGGAGAGGAGAGGAAGAGTCCCCAAGGCAGGGTTAATCCTGATGAGTGCTTCAGGTCACCGAGGCAGGAAGTTCAGTGCAGGCAGAAACACAAAACAAGGAGGAGACGATTACATTTATTTTTTGAAAAAGGTATTGCCACTGGATCCCAGAGAAAGGTGTGAAAAGGAAAGTCATTTGCATCCGTTCCAATAATTGTAACATGGTCTCTTTTTCATGGCGGTGTTCTCCCAACATTGTGAGTGTGCTAAGTCCCCAACCTCACCACTTCTGGTATCTTCCACCACAAGGAAATGTCCTCTCTGCAGAGCTTGTTTGCAGCACAGGAGCTGGAGAACAGGTTATACTGAGCACCTGATGATTCTTAGGTGCTGGGAGTTGATCCTTTCGGGACACTTGCATTAGAACTGGGTCATGACTTTAGTCTTCAGGGTCTCCCGTAAAATGTTGCAGTCATCCTAAGGGAAGTGCTTAGGCATCTGTGGGAAAGGGTCTTCCAAAAGTCTTAAAATCAAAACCATAAGCAGGGGTGCCTGGGTGGCTCAGTCGGGTGAACATCCGGCTCTTGGTTTCGGCTCAGGTCACGATCTCACAGTTTCATGAGTTCGAGCCCCGTGATGGGCTCTGCACTGACAGTTGTGGAGCCTGCTTGGGATTCTCCTTCTCTCCCTCTCTCTCTCTCTGCCCCTCCCTCCCTCACGCTGCCTCTGTCTCTCTCAAAATAAATACATAAACTTTAAAAACAGCTAATAAAAACATCAAAACCACACGCAAACCATGGCATGAATGTGTCCTTTCAAAAGAATGGCAGCCATTGCTATTTCCCCGGTGAAGTTTTGTTATGCTCACTCAAAAACAGGCATCATTAAGAGGTCTCGTTGACTTCTAGCATCCTGGGAGCTCTTACTGAAACGTCATAATGTAACATCCCCACCACGTTTGAGTGTGTGAACTTCCAGCCTTCAGAGCTCACTGCTCACAAGTGCCTCTTTAACATAACCGTGAATTCCTCCATTTATATTGATGGAGTGCCTACTAGATCTCAGACCCTGCGTTGGGAGTGAGTAGTCAGGGTCCCTTCCCTCAAGAAACTGACAATCTAAACTGCAAGGAGCTTTTTTTTAAAGTCATACGGTGATGGCAAACTTAAATGTATAACACACATAAGACTTTGAACTGAACCTTACTGTTGATGTGTTTCCAAGTCTGTGTATTCCAGAATTTCCGGGGTTTGCGGGTTTCGCTACATAATATCATGCAATGTAAATACTAATATAGCATGTGGACCATCAGTTTAGAACTAATGTTTATGCTGGAGGCCAAGATTCAGCCTTGATCTCTGAGGATCTTCCCACAAATGGAAAAGAAACCCCAAATTCTCTGGGACAAGTACACTTAGTGGTCTCAAGTTGTGGATGATAAATCTGCCGCTCTCTGTTCAAAAGAATCATAGGATCATTAAAAAAAAAATCTTAATCCATCAAATTCTTCTCTTCTGAAGTCTTAAAGTCACGGTCTGTTATCGAGTATCCTTTCCCAATACGAATAAGGTTAATAAAAAATCATGAATATGCCACTTGCAACATGGCAACACCATGGATGCACCTTGAGGACCTTATACCAAACGAAATAACTCAAACAAAGAAAGACAAATACCGTATGATCTCACTTATCTGAGGAATCTAGAAAAGCAAACTCATAGATACAGGACAGATTGGTGGTAACCGGGCAGAGGGCTGGGGGTGGGAGCGGGAGGAGAGTGAAATGGGTGAAGGTGGTCCAAGGCCACAGGTAAAATAAGTAAGTTCTGAGGATGTAATATGCAGCACGGTGACTGTAGCTAATAAGACTGTATTGTTTATTTGAAAGCTGCTAAGAGAGTGGATCTTAAAAGTTCTCATAACGAGGAAAGAAATTTGTAACTATGAATGGTGACAGATGGCAACTGGCCTTAATTGTGTTGATCATTGTGGAATATCCACATATATCAAAACCTTAGTTGTACACCTGCAACCAAATAATGTTACAGGCCAGTGATACACAAATACATGCATAAATATTACAAATACAAGTATAAATACATATGAGTCTTTCTTTTCTTTCTTTTCTTTTCTTTCTTTCTTTCTTTCTCTCTCTCTCTCTCTCTCTCTCTCTTTCTTTCATTTCAGCTCCTCCTCCCCCTTCTTTTTCTGCTTCCTCTTCCTCGTAACTTCAGGCAAACTTTACAGTGTTTTAGCAAAAGGTCACTGAGCAGGGGTAGAATTGTAGATTCTCAGGGCCACATCTCTGGCTGCAAACAGTAGGGACACACTAAAAGTTTAAACATATGAAGTATCAAGTTAGACAGCTAGCCAAAAGGTTTTCATTTGATTACAAGGCTGTGTTTCTCAGTAACTACATAGCAGGCTTAAGATATTATTTGCTTTCCTCATTATATTTTTATTTGAGTACTAATATCTTAACGGTCATACATATTAAAACAAGTCGTTCAAATCCACTTTGAACTTGGGAGGGGCCGCCCCTGCTCAGTACTACTTCTAACAATTACTTTTTTTTTTTTTTTAACTCCATTCAGTCCAATTCAACAGTATTCCAGTGCCCTGCAAGTCTCTGCTTAGGGTTCTACTCTGGAAACAACCTAGCAAGAAATATTAGGTAATTTGTCATTTGTAGTCACAGAGAAAAAAAAATAATATGTAGTGGTTTTTTAATGACCTACTTACCAGTTTACATGTACTTAGAAATAAGTTTTATTATTTACATAATAAAGAAAGGTTCACAGTTTGCTATTTCAAAAGCAATGGAAGTATTGAAATAGGATTCCTGTTTAACTCTATGTGGTTAATCTGCAGACCCATTTTACCAGACCTTTACTCAAACCACCCACATTCTGTAATTGAGACGTGTCTATGCCTTGGGTGGTCACTTAAATGTTGATTCTTCTTACATTATGCCTCACTATTCCTTTTGATTTTTTCCCCCCAGTTTCGGAATTCTCAAGTTCAGCTCCCAAGCGGCACTGCATGAAGTTACTTTACTATGATTATAAAAAGAAAGGGTAAAGTGTGCACTATTTTCGTCCCCATCACAATCATTGTCCCATGAATAGATTCTTGATCTGACATTTTCTATTCTTATTGCAATCTTTGTCACAAGAATAAGTTTTTTTCTTTAAAAAAAATGTTTCATCCATGCTGTGAAAGCCAGCAGCCAACTCTACTGCTTTGACCTTTTTAATGTTCTCCCATTTGATTAGGAAGCCATTTCTCTTCTTTTCTTTACCGCCATTGGTAACGTAGGAGAAAGGGGGAGAATAGCTAGTCAATCAAAAGGAGACCATATAAAAGGTTAAAGCAGAATAGTTTACTGCCTTTCACAGATAACACTAGCCATTGAGATTCTCGTGTCTTGTTCTGGTGACAAAAAAAGTGGCAAAGAAACAGAAAATGGCACAACATGAATCCCTTCTCATAACAACAGTCGTAACAAGAATGAGAGTCAGTGCAAACAACCTGTTCTTCTTCTAATCTTCAACTTGGAAACTTGTTGCTCTGTATGACTGTAGTTCTCTGTAGTCAACTCAGACAATGTCTTTTTAAGTGATGAATTAATTTAAATGCGCTCAACTGTGGGAAAATACCAACCACAGATGAATCATAGTCATTTTATTTCCATTCATCTACCTGTAATTGCACACATTTCTCTCAATAGAAATTATTTCTATGTAATGTGCTAAATTCACCAAACAATAAAATGCTACGGATTTTTTTCCCTCAAAAGTAGGTAAAAATAAAACATTTGACAATAAATGACATCACTGAGGTTGAATTATTCTGGAAAGAATTATTGAGAAGTCTTTCTGACTTCCTGGCATCCTTTATAGGTTGTCAAAGGTAGGAGGGAGTAGGAATTTTTTTGATTAACTTAATTGGTGTGGACAACCAAGGCTGGTCATCAATCCATTGTCAGTTCAAGCCCTGGGCTGGGCTTTTAGGCCTAGATGGTCTACACTGACTTTCTGACCGATTAGATTTATTGCAACTCTTGGCTTAATTTTTTAAATATATTTGATTGTAAATTTAGCTATCATACACCATATACAGTGTGCTCTTGGCTAGGGAGTAAATTCCCATGATTCGTTGCTTACATACAACATCCAGGGCTCATCCCAAAAAGCACCCTCCTCAGTGCCCATCACCCATTTTCCCCTCTCTCCCACCACCCCCCCGTCAATTCCCAGTTTGTTCTCTGTATTTAACAGTCTCTTGTGGTTTGCTTCCCTCTCTGTTTGAAACTATTTTTTCTCCTTCCCTTCCCCCATGGTCTTCTGTTAAGTTTCTCAAATTCCACATATGAGTGAAAACATAGGATATCTGTCTTTCTCTGACTGACTTACTTCACTCAGCATAATACCCTCCAGTTCCATCCATGTTGTTGCAAATGGCAGAATTTCACTCTTTCTCATTTGCCAAGTAGTAGTCCATTGTATATATAAACCACATCTTCTTTATCCATTTGTCAGTTGATGGACATTTAGGCTCTTTCCATGATTTGGCTGTTGTTGAAAGTGTTGCTATAAACATTGGGGTACGTGTGCCTCTATGAATAAGCACTCCTATAGCATTTGGATAAATTCCTAGCAGTGCTATTGCTGGGTTGTAGGGTAACTCTGCTTTTATTTTATTTTATTTTTTTTGAGGAAACTCCACACCATTTTCCAGAGCAGCTGCACCAGTTTGCATTCCCTCCCCAACAGTGCAAGAGGGCCGTTTCTCCACATTATCGCCAATATCTGTTGTTTCCTGAGTTTTTAATTTTAGCCACTTTGACTGGTGTGAGATGGTATCTCAATGTGATTTTGATTTGTATTTCGCTGATGATGAGTGATGTTGAGCATCTTTTCATGTTTCTGTGGGCCACCTAGATGCCCTCTTTGGCAAAGTGTCTATTCATGCCCATTTCTTCACCGGATTGTTTGTTTGGGGAGAGTTGAGTTTGGTAAATTCTTTGTTGATTTTGCATCCTGGTCCTTTATCCGGTATGTCGTTTGCAAGTATCTTCTCCCATTCCATAATTTGTCCTTTAGTTTTGTTGATTGTTTCCCTTGCAGTGCAGAAGATAAGGTCCCAATAGTACATTTTTGCTTTTATTTCGCTTGCCTTCAGAGACGTGTTAAGTAAGAAGTTGCTGCAGCTGAGGTCAAAGAGGTTATTGCCTGTTTTCTCCTCTAGGGTTTTGATGGTTTCCTGTCTCACATTTAAGTCTTTCATCCATTTTGAGCTTATTTTTGCGTATGGCGTAAAAAAGTGGTCCAGTTTCATTCTTCGGCATGGTGCTATCCAGTTCTCCCAACACCATTTGCTAAAGAGAATGTCTTTTTCCATTGGATCCTTTTCCTGCTTTGTCAAAGATTAGTTGGCCATACATTTGTGGGTCCATTTCTGGGCTCTCTATTCTATTCCATTGGTCTATGTGTCTGTTTTTGTGCCAATACCATACTGTCTTGATGATTACAGCTTTGTAGTAGAGGCTAAAGTCCAGGATTGTGTTGCCTCCTGCTTTGGTTTTCTTTTTCAACATTACTTTGGCTATTTGGGGTCTTTTGTGGTCCCATACAAATTTAAGGATTGTTTTTTCTAGCTCTGGGAAGAATGCCGGTGCAATTTTGATCGGGATTACATTGAATGTGCAGATTGCTTTGGGTAATATTGACATTTTGACAGTATTTGTTCTCCTGATCCATGAGCATGGAATGTTTTTCCATTTCTTTGTGTCTTGTTCAATTTCTTTCATAAGTTTTGTATAGTTTTCAGCGTACAGATCTTTTCCATCTTTGGTTAGGTTTATTCCTAGGTATTTTATGATTCTCCGGTGCAATTGTAAATGGGAGTGATCTCTTGATTTCTCTTTCTGTTGCTTCATTATTGCTGTATAGAAATGCAGTTGATTTCTGTACATTGATTTTGTATCCTGCGACTTTGCTGAATTCATGTATCAGTTCTAGCAGCTTGTTGGTGCAGTCTTTCAGGTTTTCCATGTAGAATATCATGTCATCAGTGAAAATGAAAGTTTGACTTCTTCTTTGCCAATTTGGATGCCTTTTATTTAACTTTGTTGTCTGATTGCTGAGGCTAGGACTTCCAACACTATATTAAACAACAATGGTGAGAGTGCATCCCGGTCATGTTCCTGATCTCAGGGGGAAAGCTCTCAGTTTTTCCCCATTGAGGATGATATTAACTGTGGGCTTTTCATATGTGGTTTTTATGATGTTAAGGTATGTTCTTTCTATCCCAACTTTCTTGAAGGTTTTTACCAAGAAAGGATGCTGTATTTTGTCCAATGCTTTTTCTGCATTGATTGACAGGATCATATGGTTCTTATCCTTTCTTCCATTAATGTGATGTATCACATTGATTGATTTGTGAGTAGTGAACCAGCCCTGCAGCCCTGGGACGAATCCCATTTGATCATGGTGAATAATTCCTTTAATATACTTTTGAATTAGTATTTTGTTGAGAAATTTTGCCTCCAGGTTCATCAGAGATATCAGCCTGTAATTCTCCTTGTTAGTGGGGTCTCTGGTTTGGGAATGAAGGTAATGCTGGCTTCATAGAATGAGTCTGGAAGTTTCCCTTCCGTTTTGATTTTTTGGAACAGCTTGAGAAGGACAGGTATTAACTCTGCTTTGAATGTCTGCTAGAATTCCCCTGGGAAGCCATCTGGCCCTGGACTAGTATTTGTTGGGAGATTTTTGATAATCAATTCAATTTCTTTGCTGGTTATGGGTCTATTCAAATTTTCTATTTCTTCCTTTTTGAGTTTTTGTACTGTGTGGGTGTCTAGGAATTTGTCCATTTTCTCCAGGTTGTCCAATCTGTTGACATATAATTTTTCATAGTATTCTCTAATGATTGTTCTTATTTCTGTGGTGTTGGTTGTGATCTCTCCTCTTTCATTCGTGATTTTATCTGTTTGGGTCCTCTCTTTTCTTTTTGAGAAGTCTGGCTAAGGGTTTGTCAATTTTGTTTACTTTTTCAAAACACCAGTTTTTACATTCATTGATCTCTTCTACTGTTTTTTGGATTCTATATTGTTTATTTCTGGTCTAATCTTTATTATTTTTCTTCTGCTGCTGGCTTTGGGGTTAGTTTGCTCTTCTGCTTCTAGTTCCTTTTGGCATGTAGTTAGGTTTTGTGTTTGGGATTTTTCTTGTTTCTTGAGATAAGCCTGGACTGCAATGTATTTTCCTCTTAGGACTGCCTTTGCTGCATCCCAAAGTGTTTGGACTGTCATATTTTCATTTTCGTTTGCTTCCATATATGTTTTTAATTTCTTCTTTAATTGCCTGGTTGACCCATTTATTCTTTAGTAGGATGTTCTTTAACCTCCATGCATTTTCTGGCTTTCCAAATTTTTTCTTGTGGTTGACTTCAAGTTTCATAGTGTTGTGATCTGAAAATATGCATGGTATGATCTCTATTCTTTTGTATTTATTGAAAGCTGTTTTGTGACCCAGTATGTGATCTATCTTGGAGAATGTTCCATGGGCACTCGAGAAGAATGTATATTCTGCTGTTTTGGGATGAAAAGTTCTGCATATATCTGTCAAGTGCATCTGGTCCAGTGTATCATTCAAGGCCATTGTTCCTTTAATGATTTTCTGGTTAGATGATCTGTCCATTGCTCTAAGTGGAGTATTAAAGTCCCCTGCAATTACTGTATGTATTTAGCTTATCAATAAGCTAAAGTCCCCTGCAATTACTGTATGTACAAGCTTATCAATAAGATTGCTTATGTTATATATGATTAATTGATTTATATATTTGGGTAAATCCAAGTTAGGGGCACAAACATCTATAATTGTTAGCTCTTCTTGATGGATAGACCCTATAATTATGATATAATGCCCTTCTTCATCTCTTGTTACAACCTTTAGTTTAAAATCTAATTTGTCTGATATAAGTATGGCTACTCCAGTTTTCTTTTGACTTCCAGTAGCATGGTAGATGGTTCTCCATCCCCTCACTTTCAATCTGAAAGTGTCCTCATTTCTAAAATGAGTCTCTTGTACACAGCGTATAGATGGATCTTGGTTTTTTTTTAATCCATTCTTTATACCTTATGTTTTTGATTGGGGCATTTAGTCCATTTACATTCAGAGTTATTTTTGAAAGGTATGGACTTAGTGTCATTGTGTTATCTGTAGGTTGCATGCTCGTGGTGATGTCTCTGGTCCTTTGTAGTCTTTGCAACGTTCTTCTCACAGAGTCCTCTTTAGGTTCCTTGCAGGGCTGGGTTAGTGGTCACAAACTCCTTCAGTTTTTGTTTGTCTGGGAAAGCTTTATCTCTCCTTCTTTTCTGGATGACAGCCTTGCTGGATAAAGGATTCTTGGCTGAATATTTTTCCTAGTCAGCAAGGGGGTGGGGGGGGGGAGGGGGGTGGAGAGAATGAAGGAGATACATAAGAGATGTAAAAAGAATAGATTAAAAATGTCTGCTTAAACAAATCGACAACCGAGATAGAGAAGGAAAGAAATGAGAGGAAGAAAAGAAAGAAAAAAAATACATATATATATATATATATATATATATATATATATATATATGAAATGACCAAGAATGAAATCAGAATATGCAAAAATGCTGAACCAATATCTGATGGTGCCTTGGAACTGGTGGCTGTTCTGGTCTGGAGGAGGGGCCATCTGGTTAGGTCAGTGTCAGTCTTGCTCTGTTAGATCCACAGTTACCAGGCACGGAAGGGCTTGGTTTGTGTAGGCTTGGTTTGGCGTACTGTGGGCCTGCTGTCCATTCCGTGAAGCCCCGCCATGTTGGTTATGGGGAGAAAAATGGAGACACCCCAGTCTCCTCTCCCTGGACTGGGCTCTGTTCAGGCCATCCTCACAGTGCCAGGGTACTGCCACACCCCAGTTCTGGAGTAGTGCCACTCTGCCCAGCCAACAAAGGTGGGCAGGCACCTGGTGGGTGCCCGAGGGTCTTTTGTCCTTGGAGCGACTATAAACCTTCTTCCTACAGCACTGGATGGAGAGGGCTGCTCCCTCCAACTGCACCTCTGAGCTTGCTACTGAGCCTGGGGCTGACTTTCCCCTCCCCGCCCCCAGCACATGCACTGCGTGGCCAGCCCAAGTCCAGAGAAACCCTTGAAATCCTAGATCTTCACTCTTGAAGCTACTTGCAAGTTAGAAATTGGCTCTTTCTCCATTTTTTCTGTTCCCGCATCGGGTCCATGGTTTGAGGACGTTTTTCTCTCATCCAAATGCAACCCTACACTTCCACAGCCTCTCTTTCTCTTTCTTCTGTCTCTCCACAGAAGGAGATCCCTCCCCTCTGTGTCTAGGCCACCCGTTTTATCTCTACCAATTCGTAATCACGTACCTATTGCCCAACAAGTTGTCCCCATGGGCCTCTGGAAATGTTTCTGTCACTCTGTAGTCTGAATCCTGGAATTTCAGGTCTTCTGGCCTCAATACTGTTGTGTTTGAGAGACAAAGGAAGTTTGGGTCCCACTACTTGCCTGCCACGTTGACTCCCTCGCTAGCTTAATTTTTAATATATACACATCTAAAATCACGTAAATTGTCTAAAAACATTGTGAGACAAATAATGCTTATAACTTATAGACAAATCACCTTAAGAGATATTAGTAGACATTCTTAAGGTGAAACACTCAGACCTTGAATACTTTTAGGTCAAAAGCTATCATTTTATCTATAATTTTTTAAAATCAGAGTTAAACTGAAGTTCTGACCAGATTTATTGAATTTATTTCATATTTAGTATCATATAGATAGTTGCTTTCGTTTCATACATTTTATATTCATGACTCAGAAAGGATAACTGGTAATGAGAGAAATCCTGACAGATGTTCTAATAAAGCATGGCTTTATTAGTGGGACATTGAGATGGATTCCACACCCTGAACATTTAATAGAAGCAATTGCTGGCAGAATGTAGCACACAGAACTCCTAGAACAAGTTGGAAACATTTGCTTTGATAAGTGCAGGGGATGGCCCAAATTGGACCCTTCCATATTCTTTTGGATAGAATGCCAAATTTGTATTTCCCAATGGTGGACGCTCAAAGAGAGAGTTGTTAAATTGAACACGTGTTAACAAAATAGTGGCTAGAAGTAAATAAATATCCCTTTTCAAAAATCCTTACTTTAAGGGCAACACAAGAGTTTAACCCCGATAGCAACTTTTAACTCATGCAGTTGCTTCAAAAATACCCTGAGATAGGAACTTCAGGGTAGAGTTAAGAATATTCTCTGGAAGAGTAACATAGAGAAGGTCAAAACTATGGCCATAACCAGACAGATAAGAAAAATCTTCTGTACTAGAGAGAACTCCAGTCAAATGTTTACGGTTGTTGTACAATCACCTGGGGTGTAGAGTTCTTTCCAAAGGCTATAATAAAATTAGTCACTTATTATGGTTGACTGGTATCAGAGTCAATATCCTTTAGACATTATAAAATCTGTGTCCTGAGATTTGCTTTAGTCCATCATTTTTCTTGTTCCTCCAGAAACACATATTCTCTTTGGAAGTATTCTACTCTTCCCAATGTTGTATTTTTAAAATCCTACGTGAATATTTTAGTATCTATATCACTTCTTATAGACTTTCTACATTAAATGAAAAAGTAAATTGGCTCTTGGTACTTTGCTTCTCTGAATTTCGATTTATATTTTAAAAAAGAAGAAACAGGAATATAAAACTCCATTTATAAAAAAAACAGAAATGAATAGTTTCTACAAACACAAACTCATTTTTGGAGGTTTCCTTTAAGTTAAAAAGAATCAAACCAAAGCAGAAAGAAAGCAAGGATAAAAATCACAGAAGCATAACAGGAGCAAGAGTAGGAGCATTCCAGAATCAGGGTCCCTAGTCTGTGTGGGATAAGCCTCATAAGATTAGTAGCATGATTAAGGGCCAGGGTCCCACTCAACAGCACGCGGGCTGGATGGTGTGGCGAAGGTGTCCTGAGTCTATGCCAGTGGGGGCTGCATGTCATCTCAGGCATGGAGACACAGCCCCTAAGTCAAGCTCATGCACAGGACCTGTGTGGGACGGCCCCGTCTCCTCTCTGGCACACCTTTTGCCATCACCCACTCTCATCTGTATCCATACCAGGTGTATGCTTTCATTTGTGCATCAGTTTCACTTGTATGTGGGTGACTCCCTTCCTCCCCTTCCTCTTTCTCGTTGCCTCGCTAACTTCTTTGGAGTTTTCAGGACTCAGCTTAAATATTATTTTATTGGTGAAACCTTTCAAGACTCTCCACAGGGTCCGGTTACGCACCCTTCCTGGGACCTCCATATCACTTCCTGCATCTCTAATGCTCACCCCTTCATATTTGCTCATCTGCTACTCTCATACTCCTGCTGAGTTTGAATCTCCACCAGGACAAGGGACTCATCTCTGTTTCTCGGGCATCTGTCTCCGTGCTTGCTACAGAGAAGGCATCCAGTAAATATTTATGGAAGAACAGATGAACTCATGAGAGCAAGAACTTCTAATCTATGCAGCCTAGGGTTGGGTCACCAAAGATTCAAAGCTGTATGACAGAAAACCCTAGCTCTGACGTTAAGAAGGTGGCTACCTACACAGATCTGACCACATAGAACACCCAGAAGATGTTGGTTGGAGAAACAAAGAAATTAGGGTCAGCACAAATTCCCTAGCTATCTCAGAGTCTATCTCTAACCTTCAGAGTCTCTTCCAGTACAGTAATTTGATTACTATTCTTGTTACAGCGAGTTCAGAAATTGTGAACAAATCCTTTTGTCATTTCCAAAAAGGTATTATTTTAAACACTTCCCAAATATTATGACAAAATCTCTTATATCAAGAAAGACCACAGTCAATGATCACGATGATCACTGTGATCACAATGATCACAATCAAGATTCCTAAAGGTGGAAAAATCATGAAACATTCCCCCTAAAGGAAGTCATAGGAGTATACCAGCTGTGACAGTTACTCAGCATTCAAAACCACCCTCGGGAGTTTCTAAGTGGTAATGGGACAGTTTTGATTTCCAATCAGGTGGTGGTTGCACAAATCTGTGCACGTGACAAAATTATATGGAACTATTCATCCAAAAAATGAACTATTTTTCACTATTTTGGTAACTATGTTTGCATTCTTTCTGCGTAACCATTTTGCATTTTGCACTCAGTCTCAATGAGGTCATTTTGGAGCTATTTTCACCGATTTTTTGCACTATTTTTGTAACTTCTTGTTGCAAAATAACAAGTTTTAAAAATGCACACTTGTGTTAGAAACAATAGTCCTATTGTGTACAGATTGGATAACTGGAGATGTAAGCCAATTTCCCTAAGGTCCCCCTAGCTAGGGCAGAGCAGACCTGGGACTGGGGTCTGGGTCTGACTGCTGTCCCCCAGCCATGCTTTTCCCATTTCAGGACTCAGTCTCCTTCAATCAAGTATGGAGTCCTCTAAGTAAACCATCAAATGCTATTTTAATGCTTCAAAAACACTGCTTAATCTTTTTCATATTTTCTTCTGAACATACCTCTTTACCAATTCCAATACCACACACACACACACATGCACACACGTGTGCACGCACACACACACACAGACACCCTACTCCCACCTCTACCTTCCCTGCCATCCCCCCTTGCAACCAGTAGCTATGGGTGGCTTGAAAGAGAGATCTAGAACCGGAGTCAAAGTTGGCAATGAGAGGAAATCTACAGTTGTGATTTTGGTTGAACAACCGCACTCTCAGAGACCTTCGTGGTGGGATTTACATACTTGGAACTGGAATCGGCATTTCAGTGGTAGGGAAAAAACTGAGACTAGAGAAGGACTTTTTTTTTTTTTTTTTTTTTTTTTTTTTAGCAGTGTGCGTGTGATTCAGAAATGTGTTCTTCCATATGTTCTTTAGGTTAGGCCAATTTTTTCACTTTTAAGTTTAAAAATAATTCTATATTTTTTCCCCCACCTCAAAATCTTAAGTAATTATTCTTTATGAAGTTATGTAATTTTTAAATTCTCTGTGACAAAGTCAGTAAGTTTGTTCTGTGTGTAACACATTTATTTAGACAAAGCCTTTGCTGGGCCTCATCTTGCCCGGGAGACCAGGCCTGACTGCATTCAGTGGTGGCCATTAACAGCCTCAAGTCATTGTCCCATCCGAGTGAGGTTTGACAGCACTTCGCAGTGACAGGGGGTCTGCTTGGTCGTTTTTCTTTCGATGTCCCCACTTACAGTTAGAGAAAAATGTTCAGATGACATTATAAGCTATTGAGAATGCTTGTATACTTTATACAATCTTCTTCTTTCTCTTTTTTTTTTTTTCCTTCTCCTTCAAGGTCTCCGGTGTTGTCCTTTGTTCCTTAACATGAGTTGTTTGGAGCTATGAAGCCCTTGCATTCTAGAGATGAGAACCAGGAAAAATAAAAGGGATCAGTCAATCAGGCCCGACACAGTCAGAGCCAGTACTAATAACAGAGAGAGTCAGGTGTTAAATGTCAAACTAGTATTGATCAATCTGACAATAAAACCATTGCATTATGCTCACTCACTGCTTATGTTTACTTCAGTATATCACAATCCGATTAGATAGGGAGCATCCTAAAAGATTATCCCCTGATATCTGTTATGACTGAATTATGACCTCCCCGAATTCATATATTGAAGCCTTACCCCCCGATTTCACTGTACCTGGAAATAGGGCTTTAGGCAGGTAATTAAGGTTCTGTGAAGTCGTATGGGTGGAGCCCTAATCCAATAGGACCGATGTCCCACAAGAAGAGAGACACCAGGGCTGTTTGCACACTGAGGGAAGGCCATGTGAGGACACAGAGAAAAAGCAGTCAGCTGCCAGCCAAATGAGGGAGGCCTCAGGAGAAAACAACCCTGCCGATGCCTTCGGCTTGGACTCCAGCCTCCAGAACTGTCAGAAGAGAAATTTCTGCTGTGTAAGGCCCCAAGCTCCTGCTGTTCTGTGATTGCAGCCCCAGCAAACTAATGCAGTGTCCCCCATTCCTCAGGAAACTAGCGTGATGCATTTGGCTTGACTAATTTCAGTGCGGATTTGTCATACATTCAAAAATACACCTCTCCTTTCAATCAATAATGTTACAAACTATCTACATAAGTGAGAAGGAGGATAGATGAAAATGCTGTATAAGATCTCACTCCTGCCTTCATGGAACTTCGAAGTCTAGCGGAAAGCACAAAAGTTGGAATACAGGCAACAATCCTTAAAACCTCTTGAAATGGTCACACCAGTCACACAGGCAGCTAAATTGTAGGACGTGAATTATAAACGGTGTAGAAGTTCAGAAAAAGAGGAGCCCAGTGCATGGTACAACACAAGGGTAGGCAATGTGCTCTGGAAAGGGCCAGAGAGGAAGTATTTGAGGCCCTGTGGGCCACACGCTCTCTGTTCAGTGTAGGCATTCTACCCGTTGTAGGCAGCCGGAGACCAGACATAAACGAATGAGGGTGACATATCCCCATGCAATTTTATTCACTGGCACTGAAATTCCATTTCATGTAACTTTCACACGCCACGGAATAGTACTCTTCTTTTGATGTTTGTAGTCATTTAAAAATCAAAGCCATTCTTTGCCTGTGGGCTGTACACAGACAGGTGGAGGACCAGATGTGGCACCACAAGCCGTGGCTTGCCACCCCTGGTGTAACACACTCGATCTCAAAGTTGTCTTAGCCGCAGATCTCTTTGTTCAAATGAAACTTTGCAACGACGCTCAATGGAGACAATGATTGAATCAGCATGAGGAGGAAGAAGGAAGCACCCAGTTTGTCTCTTATGCAATTCCAAGACATGCCTAGAGTGACAAGGGTACAGTGGTTTACGGGGCAGAAAACCAGATTTTTATCCCAGTTCTCTTACTTAGAACCTACGAAAACATGGCCTACTATTTAAATACAACGTACTCCCATTTCCTCAACTTCAAAAGGAGGGGCTTTGCCCATACATACAGTCTTGTGGAAAACATCTGTTTTTTTGTAATTATCATCAACGGTTAATTCACAAGGTAGATCACATCTGAGTTCTGATTTAAAGGACGACAGGAAGAGGTCACCAAAGCGGAGTGCCTTTCCTTGTCCTCATTCATCTTGCCCAGAGAGGCCTCCACTCTGGGGATGAGTCAGGGGAGGAACAGGCTTCACAGTGGCAGTCCTCAGCTACATGCTTTCTGGAGCCAAGCCAGAGTGGACACGGTTTGCCAAGATACCGGAACAAGAAAATATCACTCCAGGAGAAAGCAAGTACACTGCAGCCTGACGAAGACATTGAATTTGGGGAACTGAGAAAATGAAACAAGCAATATACACACTATATATATTAAACTACAATGATAAATAGAGCTGGGTGTATCAGGTAGGGCTGGGTTACAGAGAGCCAAGAAAACAAGACTGATGAGTTTGTCGTTGATGTCACAGGCAGACCAAAGGATTTTTCGTTGCAGTGTGGCATGATCCATTAACCAAGTAGCAACAGAAGAGACAATAGAACAGAAGTTTAAGAGTTCAGACTCTGATCTCGACTACCTGGCTTGAGTCTCAGGCTTCTATTTGCTAGATTGGCATTTAGACAAGTCATGGCGTTTAGACAAGTCAAGGAAACAGCGCCTCTGTTTCCTTGTCTGAATAATATAAATAGCAATAATACGTTCTCATTTGGTCTTGCGAGAATTAAATGAGCTACCACATATAAAATACGTGGAGGAGTTCCTGACATATAGTATGTGCTCAATAAATGTTAAGCTATTATTACTATATGGAAAAAAATAACAAGGCTCACACACACACACGTATACACCCAGACACCAACAGCTGCACACAGGAAGATGGTGGGGGGCAGTTTTTATAGTAAGTTAGCACCTAGTATTTACATCTGGCTGATTGTAAGATAAGAAAGAATGGAGGTAAAAGAAATTTCAAAGAAATGCCCAATAGACTGCATGGTAGATAAAACAAAATGACCCAGGGGGACCTGGGGGGCTCAGTCAGTTAAGCCTCCAGAGCCTGGTTTCGGCTCAGGTCATAATCTCACCGTTCATAGGACTGAGCCCCACGTCGGGCCCCGGACTGACGACACAGACCCTGCTTGGGATTCTTTCCCTCCCTCTCTCTCTCTGCCCCTCCCCTACTCTCTCCCTTTCTCTCAAAATAAATAAATAAACATTAAAAAATTAAAAAAAACCAAAATGACCCAATAAAAGATGATTCAAAGTTTTGTGTCTAAGAGACTAGGAAAAATGGCATGGTGTCGATAAAAAGAAAAGATGTAAAGGAGAATTATTTGGAAAAGAAGAGCATTATGGCTCCACATATCATGTTTGAAATGTTGAGAAATTGTTTAAGTGTTGGTTCAGAGACATGAGGTTGGAGTTTGGGCCAAAGTTTGGGGCATTAAATAATATAATTCAGCTGCAAGATTATATTTAATCATTAAGTCAAGGAATGCAGCTCGAGATGAATGGAAGCCAAAAACTTTAGAAAATGGTAAGAGGGAGTTGAGGGAAGCAAGAAAGAGAAGCCATCAGAGGAAACTAAAACAGGTACATCCAGAGAGGTGGTGGACAAACAGGAAAACATTGCAGCCAGAAGCCAAGCAAGAAGTTTGAGGAAGGAGAATTTGATCCTTGCAACAAAGTTAGAGAATGAGGACAGGAAAGATAACACTAGATTTTAGCAGAAAATGATTGGATATCTTTATTTTTTTAACATTTATTTATTATTATTGAGAGACAGAGAGAGACAGAGCATGGGCAGGGGAGGAGCAGAGAGAGGAGACACAGAATCCGAAGCAGGCTCCAGGCTCCCAGTTGTCAGAACAGAGCCGGACGCGGGGCTCGAACTCACAAACCGCGAGATCATGACCTGAGCCGAAGTCGGACGTTTAACCGACTGAGCCACCCAGGCGCCCCTGATATCTTTAAATAAATAGATTAAATTTGTTAGGATGCAAGTAATATTGAAGAGTGTTAAGGAAGAATAATGTAAGAAGGAAGAGGAGTAAGTGAAGATAGGATAATTCAATCCACATTCTATAAATAAGAAACCATAATAAGTCACTACTGTCAACATTTTCTATCTATTTCATGGTCATAGTCAGTAGGAAACGTGTTGAAAGCTTCACAGAATCTGATGCTATATTTCCGGGGTGTCTTCTTACAGGGAAAAGGCAAGCCCCAACTCTTTCTTTCCCCCATTCTTCTGCCCCAAGACAGATATATTGCCTAGAAATCCAACAGTCGTCTGGTATCTTCCGAGGTAGGTGGGGTAGCGAAAGTGTAACCAAACCTAACTCCATCTGCCCAGTGGGCAGCAAAGCCCATCACTGAGACACTGAGTGGTGCATCAAAGAAGAGGTTTATTGGAGAGGCAGCCAAATGAGGAGGCAAGAGGTAAGCTTCAAACCTGCCTTCCTGAAAGGGGACAGTCAGAGATATATAAAGGCAAAGGGAAAAAGGGTCTGGGTATAGGGCAGAGGCGCTAGGCGCCTTTCAAATCAAATAAAGAACTTAGCAGGGAAGGGTTGAACCCATTCTGTTGTCTACGCCTGCACGATCTTCTGTATATGCTGTCCTGCTCTACATCAGCTGAAAAATGGTGTCCTTAGCATGCTCCGCGAGTGGAGTCTTAGGCCCTTCAAAAGTTCACCCAGGGAACATTCGGGCATTCTCAAAGAAAAGGTCAGTGGTCCTGACCGGTTCTGGCCTGCTTCTTGGTAAAGCCTTGAATCTCGGCAATAAACTAAATCAACATGTTGTTATCATGGCGTCAGACAAGAACAGCACAGACACCTGGTCGCAGGCTGCATTCTGAGAAGAAGAAGATTTGGGTAAGAAGTTGCTGTTGCGCTTACTAGTCCTATTAACCCTTCGTTGTCGGTTTCAAAAGGACAGTCTGACTCCTTGATGCCTTCAGGATGGCTGCATAAATGCCCTGGGGACCTGCGTTTTGACTTCTTTAATATGTAAGTTTCTATCTTGTTGAAGCAATATTATTTGCTCTTTTTCTATTCTGTCCCAAACATAATCCTAACATGTAGTCAATGATGATCAGAATGCTCTAGGGACAAGATGGAGAAAATGGACAAAACAAATATATTGACGAGGCAATCTGAGCCTCATCGAGGACCTACTCTGCTTATAAAAGTTAGAAACAATATGCACTCTTAAAAACCAGAAGGGATAGAGGGAATCTGGACAGGGGGTGAGATGACACATTTAAAAAGGATAATTAGGGGCGCCTGGGTGGCTCAGTCGGTTGAGTGACCGACTTTGGCTCAGGTCATGATCTCGCGGTTTGTGAGTTTGAGCCCCGCGTCGGGCTCTGTGCTGACAGCTGGAGCCTGTTTCAGATTCTGTGTCTCCCCCTCTCTCTGCCCTCCCCCACTCATGCTCTGCCTTTCTGTCTCAGAAATAAATATTAAAAAAATTTTTTTTAATAAAAAAATAAAAAGGCTAATTAAAGGGCACCTGGGTGGCCCAATCGGTTAACCCTCTGACTCCGGCTCAGGTCGTGATCTCACGGTTCGTGAGCTCGAGCCCCGCGTCGGGCTCTGTGCTGACAGCTTGGAGCCTGGAGCCTGCTTTGGATTCCGTGTCTCCCTCTCTCTGCCCTTCCCCCGCTCATGCCCTGTCTCTCTCACTGTCTCTCAAAATAAAATGAAAACATTAAAAAAAATTTAAAAATACAAAATAAAAAGGGTAATTGAAAGAATATAGTGAAGCTGTACATGCAAAGTACAAGAAAGTACACAGGATGGAAAGAGCTTTAGTGATCCAGCACTTGCCAGAAGCTTTGGCCTTCAGAAGAGAATTTAGGGGCTGTGGCCTTTTTGGCCCTATGATCTCCTGATGGTGCCACCCATTGGCAGAAACAACCAAGAGCCAAGGGCAGATAACCCAGCCAGCTCATAATGTTCAGTCTAGCAGGGCACAATGCAGGGAGAAGACGTAGAACTGGAGGAGGAAGTGGAAACTATCAGAGATTATTCAAATTGTGAAAAATGGTGCGAAGATAGTCCTGGTAGAGAAAACTCTGTGGGATACACAATAAGCAAGTACATTATTTGGATCAGGGTCCATGGGGAATGAGATAAAAACAGGACCCAGGATATTTAGCAGAATCAAGAAGAAAATATTTTCATCCCTCACGATCTAAGATATAGAGTCGCACAATCAACCGATCAACCATACTCGATGTTTTTAGATCATTCCACTTCTACTTCCTGGATCCATAGTGACAAGCTCACACACTCAAAGTTCGGAAAATATTCTTTTCACAGTAATGCCAGACAGTATCTCTAAATAATTCACCGTAACTCTATTTTCCAAAGCCATTAGGTGTCCATAATATGCAAGCTTAGTGGTAGCTCTTTATTCGACACCAAATTTATTTGACAGTTGTAAACAAGTGTTCAACTAAAACAGACTACAAAATAGGTGCAAAAAGAGAAAAAAAAAACTAATTGACTCAGATAAATCAACTAAATAAAATATCTTTTTGGCAGCAGAGAGATCCCCACAACTTTATTCTTTCTTTCTCTTTCATTTAATGATATTGACATTATGGAGATTACTGTTTTTAAATTGAGTATCTCTGAATTTAAACCAGCCTTCTTTGCTTTTTCTGTTTTGTATCCAAAGGAAATTAGATATAGATATGGATACAAGGATATACTGAGATATATTTATTTGCTTAAGGAGTACTTTCTCATCACCAATGGGAAAAAGAGGCTAAAATTATCAGATTCCACATTCTTCTATTTGTCTAGATACATATGGCATACCACTTCATCACTTTCCAAATAAATTTATTGACCACCCACCGTGCCTGACATTATTCCATATTGAATCATTATTCTACTTGGCAGAATAGGGGATAATAAATTAATAAATGTACTTTTAAAAAAAATGTTTATTTATCTTTGAAGGGGAGAGAGACAGAGTGTTGTGATGGAAAGGGTCAGGGAGAGAGGGAGACACAGAATGCGAAGCAGGCTCCAGGCTCTGAGCTGTCAGCACAGAGCTCATCACGGGGCTCAAACTCACGAGCCATGAGATCATGATCTGAGCTGAAGTTGGACACTCAACCAACCAAGCCACCCAGGTGCCCCAATGAATGTACTTTTAAAGATTATCCGAGAACAGACTGGATAACCCTGAAGTTGGGGGCAGATTACACTAATGAAAGCCAAATGCACTAATCACATGTCTCAGTAGCAAATTAAACCACCACCACCACAAGAAAATTACACCACATGTCATGCTTTACTTCCAACATCTCTAAACCCTAGACATATGCTGCTTGAAGGAGAGCTGCCCCCAGAATATGTGGGTGTCGGTTCAAAATTTTGTGTCGGGACCCTGTCTATATAGGCAATTTTGATTTTAAAAATTCATTGCAAAATTCATGGACCCATGCAAGGTATGGTGATCTAAGATGAAGAATTTCAAATCTCCCTTTGCGAGAAAAAACAGCAATGCCCAGGTTTTCAGGAACCAACCTGAAGAGAGACCGTATCGACCTCCTTGTCTTTGCAGTCCCCTCGTACCATTTATTTCTTCTGCTGCATCACCCATTGTGCCAGGGAATGTTGGCCTCCAGTGACGCTCTCAAAGGTGATTACTGTACTTCTTTGATAGTAACCATGAATGCAAGTCTTATCCAAAGCATCCACGATCATGTGGATGCTGGCTCATTCTCTGTGCTATTAAATCTACCTTTCTGAGTTTTATAGCATCGACTTAGAAAAACACATCTCCCAACCACGTCTTCTTTTGAATGCTCTGGATCACACTCACTGCATCCTAGGATGGGGATCTCTTTCGGTGTTTGCCAGCACAGGGACATGTAGGGGCAATGTGGGCAGAGTGAGAAAAGCAGTCGCTCCCTCCTGCATGGCTTAAGATAGACCTGGGCGCACACACTGGGAGCGCACAACCCGCTACCCTCATTGCAGGGAAGAGAGGACAGTGAATCAAAGAGCTAATTGGAGTTGGGTCATGAAGGCCCTAGGAGGAGGTGAGCGGCCACCCCTTCTTCTTTCAGGGGCTGCGGCAGACCCGCCACCGGCCACGCACTGCTCAAGAAGAAGGAAGACCCTGAACCCCTCCTGTGTTCCATTTACATGAGCGTCACTTAAAATCTGCTTATCTTGACCCATTCTGACGCCTCAATATCTTAGGATCCAGGAGCTGAGTGTGGTGCCAGGCCACCCACCTGGAACCAGAGCCAAGCCAAGGCATCAACGATGTCCCAATAGGAGCAAAGTGACGAGTGGAAGACCTGTAGAAAGGGAAGAAGCATAGCAAGTGTGTGCGTGGTGGAGTTGTGTCTTTTCCAGGCTCAGAGCACCTTCGTGAGATGGTGCTGTGGGATACGGCTGTCAAAGACATGAGAGTCGGGGTGGGGCAAGCTCACGGAAGTTGAAGTAAGACCTTCCAATTCCCAGCCTGGGGGAGACCCCGTTTGCCAGGGTCTAACTGCAGGCTGGTCCGAAACAGGCAAAGAATAAGTATAGAAGTGAACTCCTAAGAAACTCTTCCAGAAATAGGAGGAAAGACACTTCAGGTCCCTGAGTTCCCCTAAAGTTCTATTCACCCAGGCATCCTGAGAAAATGAGATACATTGGCTTGGGTAACCTGGCAAAAACAAATCTTCAAAAGGAGGCTTCAACCATAACCACGTGGGAAACGTTATTCAATCTTGACATTTGGAAATCCCTTCTTAGCTTTTCCAATGACCACGTCTAGTGATACTTCTCTTGACTAATCTTGGGCTTGGAAGAAACATAAACGCGGTAACCCAAACAATGCTCTGCATTCGTGAAAACGCAAAGAGAGAAAGCGTCCAAGGTGTAAGAGCCTATGTGTTACTTCAGCTGTGGAGCCATCACTGAAGAGTGACCCCTCCCCACCCCTGCCACCTCTCCGAACAGTCCCGCTACCAGGATATTGTAATAACATCAAGCTAGACCGTCAGATTTCATCAAATAGGAATCCTTAGTTGAAGCTTTCGGCTACGCTTAAGTACCTAACCCTTAGCAAACCAAAGTTATCTGAGAGTTGCATCTCAACTATAAGGCATGATACACCAAAAAAAAACCCCATAAACCTGAGGCTATTATCTGTATAAATGCAAGGGAAGAAAGAACTATGGGATCAGCAAATGGAAAAGGACTGTTTGCTCGGTTCAGATTCACCACACGGTCTCTCGGTTCTCCAACGAGTTGTGAAAATGCAGGACGGACTTAGTTACGGGCGGGGACGGAGGAAATAGGTTTACCAACCTAGCCTCTGCAGGTTGCAGAAATTGCACCTCTCTTGCACAGAGTTATCACACGGAGAACTAACCGTTGCCCCCAAACAGGCGATGAGCAGGCAGACGGCGTGTCCCTCTCAGACATGAACCCCTTGTGACCCAGCGGAAAGGCCACTCACGGCAGACTATAAATGGAGTCTACACGCCCCGGGACCACAGACAGTTCTGCACTTTAATCAAGACCTCTTTACATCCTCTGCTTCTCATAGAAGGTCTTAGGGGAAAATAGTGGAATACAAGCCCAGAATATTTCATCAGCCGTTTTGTGCCAGACCGAATTTCTTCAGTTTATATTTAGAATACTTAGGTTGGCAAGAAGCACTGAAGAACAACACTGAAGTAGTTCTTGTATAAATTACAGTACATCAGTGTCACACAAATCACCAAAACTCGGAAATTCTAAGAATTTTATTTTAAGTCATACTTTTAAAAATCAAAAAATGGAAAAACCGAGAAAAAAAAAAAAATTTTTAACGAAGAATTCCCCCCCCTTTAAAATAAAAAAAAAAAAAAAAAAAAAAAAAAAAAAAAAAAAAAAAAAAAAAAAGACATGTTTCCGTTTTCCCCACTAATTAGGAAAAAAATTAGAATGTGTCCATCTGTTTTTGCTCTCTGGATTGGTGGCATCTCTTTCAGGATTTCTTTCTAGACTGTGGGAAAAAGCGGCCCTTTGTTTTCTAAGTAAGAAGGTAGCCTTTTTAAACACATTTTTTCATCCCACGCCACGGAAGGGAATGACAGAGACTCTCTTATTTATTGGCAAATATTCTTGTATTTCATTTATGCTTTCAACTGCTTCATTGGCAATCTGTGACAAACTGGAAAAATTGCCACCTCTCCCCAGAACAGCTTATGAAATCTGTCAGCAATCTGTGTAATTTACAAGAACCTTAATTATGAATCAATGTTACGTTATGAATAGAGGTGTTCATCGTTAATGCCTTCAACGCTCAATAAGCAATACACGCTGTCACTGAAAACATTGTTCCTATCCCCCAACATTCACTTCTGGTTGACCACTGCCGTGGATAGGTGCGCACACAATTTTTACCTGGTCTGATGGCCAAGTAATAGGGAAATGATGCATGATCTTGGGAATTTTTACATTGCAAATAAGCAAGGATATCCTTACTGGAAAAAAAAGAAAATCTCCCGAGACTCTTGGTGACTGACACTATATTTTATCTGCACACTGAAACAACACACTTATCAAATGAAAGAGAAGAAGAAAAATTACAAGAGATTTGATCTCCTTTATAGCTTCTAATAGTAAAATACACCGTATGATTAATGAAGCTGTCAGTTGTAATGGGAAGAATATGTAACAAGTAACTGTGCATTACTCGTTTGTGATTTTATCTTTTATAAATTCAGCCATGTGTAGTGTGATAAGATTAACTCTTTACAATTTTAAGGTAATGCTATAAAGTAGGTTAAAAACGGAGTCTGTTCTATTTTCGCCTGTCTGCCAATTGTTAATGTGACTTTTAAGAACACGTTTCCTGCAATCAATAATTACTCAATTAGCAGCTTATTAAGTTTATATGTCAATAAATTTCATTACCAGGTGTTTGAGGAGGGAAAAAAAAAAACCTGCTCTGGCACTCTTAGTGTATGCAATATTTCTCTAAGAAAATTTATTTGTAAATGTGTTCTTTGCTGGAATTATTAGCCCATATAGTATTCATAGAATTCAAGCCTCAACATGTAACAACCATTACTCAGAAATATATGTAAGGCTTAAAGTTAGGAAGCATAGGTAGTGAGGACGTCATTTTAGTAGCAGATGTGAGAAAAAAAGAAAGGGGAGGGATGGAGAAAGAAAAGGAGAGAAGGAAGGAGCGGGGGGAAGAAAGGAAGGATCAGTCAGAGGCAGGAAGCAAAGAGAAAGAGGAAGCAAAGAAGAGAAGGAAGGGATAAGAGGAAGGAGAGAAGAGGGAGAAGACAGGCAGAGGAGGAGAGGAGGGGGAGGGAAGGTAATTAGGATAAGCTCTATAAGCAGCAGATGCTCAGAGAAAAGGAGTGGAGGAAAAGAGCTAGGTAGGGGCCGTGTTATCACTGAAAGACCTTCCTTTATCCATTCATCTATCAGTGGACACTTAAGCTGCTTCCCTATCTTGGCTACTGTAAATAATCCTGCACTGAACACAGGGGTAGATATATCTCTTCGAATTGGTGTTTTTATTTTTGTTTGGGGTTTGTTTGTTTTTCAAATAAATTATCCAGAAGTAGAATTGCTGGGTCAGATACTAGTTGATTTTTCACTTTTTGAGGAATCTCTATACTGTTTTCCACAGTGGCTGAGCAAATTTACAATCCCCCCCAAGAGTGCACGACAGTTCTCTTCTCTCCACATCCTCACCGACATTTGTTGTTTCTTGTTTTTTTGAGACCAGCCCCTGTCACGGGTATTATCTCATTGTGGTTTTGATTTGCACTTCTGTGGTGATGAGTGATACTAAGCATCTTTTTATGTGCCTGTCAGCCCTCTGTATGTCTTCTTTTGAAATAGGTCTATTTGGGGCGCCTGGGTGGCTCAGTTGGTCGAGCATCTGACTCTCCATTTCAGCTCAGGTCCTGATCCCAGGGTGGCAAAATTGAGTCCTGGGTCAGACTCCATGCTCACCTTGCTTAGGATTCTCTCTCTTCCTCCCTTTACCCCTCTCCCCCCAACCCTCTCTAACAAAAAGAAAGAAAGAAAGAAAGAAAGAAAGAAAGAAAGAAATGAAGGAAGAAAGAAAGAAAGAAATGAAGGAAGAAAGAAAAGAAAAGAGAAAAGAAAAAAAATGTCTATTCAAGTCCTCTGCCCATTTTTTAATTGAGTTGTTTGGGTTTTTTTTATATTAAGTTATGTGAGTTCTTTATATACTCTAGATATTACCCCCTTATCCGATGTATGATTTGCAAATAACTTCTTCCATTCGGTAGGTTACCTTTTCGTTTTGTTAATGGCTTCCTTCGCTGTGCAAAAGCTTTTCAGTTTGACATAAACCCACTTGTTTAGTTTAGTTTTTGTTGCGCTTGCCTGAGGAGACTGATCCAGAAAAATATTGGTAAGACCGATGTCAAAGACCTTACTGCCTATGTTTTCTTCTAGGAGTTTTGTGGTTTCAGGTCTTACATTCAAGTCTTTAATCTACTTTGAGTTTATTTTGGTATATGATATAAGAGAGTGGTCCAGATTCATTCTTTTATGTGTCATTGTCCAGCTTTCTCAACAGCATTTATTGAAGAGACTATCTTTTCCTCATTTTATATTCTTGACTCCTTTGTCATAGATTGATCATATATGCATGGGTTTATTCCTGGGACATTTATTCTGTCCCATTGATCTATGTGTCTGTTTTCATGCCAGTACCATATTGTTTTTATTACTATAGCTTTCTATTATAATTTGTGACTATGTGGATAGACGACTTTCTTGGATAGATGAAAGAATACAGAAGATATGGCATATGTACAATGGAATATTACTCAGCCATAAAAAATGAAATCTTGCCATTAGTGACAACATGGATGGGTCTAGAGAGTATTATGCTAATTGAAATAAGTCAGAGAAAGACAAATACCATACAATTTCACTTATATGTGGAATCTAAGAAACAAACAAAACAAAACAGAGACAGATTCATAAGTATAGGAAACTCTTGGTTACCAGAGGAGGAATGGGCTGGGAAGATGGGCAAAATAGGTGAAGGGGATTAAGAGGTATAAAGTTCCAGTTATCAATAGGTCATGGAGATATAATATACAGCATAGGAAGTATAGTCAACAGCCCTGTAGTAAATTTTATGGTGACAGGTAGTAACTAGACTTATCATGGGAATCCTTCTGTCATGTATAAAAATGTTGAATCACTATGATATATACCTGAAAATAATAAGATACTGTATGTCTATCATATTTCAATTTTAAAAAGTTTTTATACTAAGTTCACTGATGAGCATAACTTCGGGACACCTTCAGAAAGAGTGATTAAAGTAAAAACTTTACTGTAGCATAAAACATTTTGCTAAATGGGAAAGGAAAACAAAGAGCTTCCATGTCTACTCTTTCCTCTAAACTTCTTGATAATGAAGCAAAATGGTCTCAATTACATTCTTTCCAGAAAATACGAAATCTATGTGAGGATCACAACACTGAAATCCTAAGTTCATGATGTTAGTAATCATGCCTCTAGTTTGGCAGTTGCCAAAAAACAAAGAAGTCCACATGGCTTATCTATTATTCGTCTACTTGGGTGCTTCCTTGGCCCCCCAAAATTGGCCTTAATTCCCACTGTTTCATTACTTTAATAGACCACAAAGGTTGGTTGCAGAGAATGAAAAGTCAAATCTAAAATGCACATATGTTAAAATGAGGGAAGTAGGAGCAGAAAGAGGAGGGGAAATCAGAAGAGAAGAGGAGGGAGGGAAGGAGGAGAAGAAGGAGAAGAATTTATTGAACTTGCCATGTTCCAAGTTTTTCATTAATACCTTTACCTATATGGTGTTATTTAATATTTCCATAAAATGTACGTGTCATTTGACTCCCATTTTACTCATGAGAAACGAGGCTTAAAACAGACATGGAACTTGCTCAAGGTCAAAGGAGTAATAAGTAACACTGATAAAGCCTAGATTGCTATGCACTACACTAGCCTACAGCTACAGTCAGCAAAATGAGATTCAAGGGAGATATAGCTTCAAGGGGGTGAGAAAGCAAGTCTGCATAAGGTAGTTGGAAAGTCCATTCACAGAAACAGCAAAAGGTCACTGGCTATAGGGAGGATGTAGTGAAAGGCTTGGGTGACTCCAAGGTGCTGTGGACAGACCTCACTTACTTTACCTTCCCCAGACCGCATGGTCATCCCTTCTACACAAAGTCAAGTTTATGTTCTGCCTTGTCAGCAAAGGGGAATCTGATGCATATTGCTTTCAGAGTGCAACATACTAGAAAGGAGCTTGGGTGTGATGACCTGAGTTGTATCTTGATGGGGTTTCCATATACAGTTGTACAGATTCTACCCTGCACAAATCTAGGCCGGACCATTCTCCCAAACCATACATGGCAGTACCTAATCCTGACACTGTTCCGTGGGGGTTCTGCCACCTTGGGAAATTTACAAAACTTCTCTGAACCTCAGTTTCTCAGGTACAAAAAGGGGATGGAAAGTTTTGCATCATTGTATTCTTAGGAAGATTAATGGATATTACCTCTGGTACAGAGTTGGTTGTTCAATAAATGTTATCAATATGACTCTGTTGAGAGAATCTAGTGTCTTAGATTCAATTAGCTGTTATTTTTTAAGTTATTAAAAATAGAGAAGTATAATTTTTTTCATGTTTATTTATTTTTGAGAGAGAGAGAGAGAGAGAGAGAGAGAGTGCCGAGCAGGGGAGGGGGAGAGAAAGAGGGAGACACAAAATCTGAAGCGGCTTCAGGCTCTGAGCTGTCAGCACAGAATCCCACACAGGGTTCGAACCCATGGACCACGAGATCATGACCTGAGCTGAAGCCAGATGCCCAACCGGCTGAACCACCCAGGTGTCTCAAAATAGAGAAGTATAAATTAAGTTTAAAAATATGACATTCCTATATGCATTGAATGCATTCAAAATATAATTTGATATATATGCGATTGACTAATCAAAAAGTGTTCCCACAATACTGGGAGAATCAGTTCAATGATATTTTTAGCAAAGTGTTGGGGGAAAGGGTCTGTTTATGGAGTCAAGGAACATTTCTGGGATAAGATGGGATTTAACCATTGGAGGATTGCCAACTTAAGGCCGGACGGGGAGGGGAAGGTTGAGTGACAGCACGAACAAACAAGCTGTAAAGGCCAGAATCAGACAACAGAACAATGATTCATTCAGCAAATACTGAATGGAAGTTAAGGAGAATCCAACACTGGGGCGCCTGGGTGGCGCAGTCCGTTAAGCGTCCGACTTCAGCCAGGTCACGATCTCGCGGTCCGTGAGTTCGAGCCCCGCGTCAGGCTCTGGGCTGATGGCTCAGAGCCTGGAGCCCGTTTCCGATTCTGTGTCTCCCTCTCTCTCTGCCCCTCCCCCGTTCATGCTCTGTCTCTCTCTGTCCCAAAAATAAATTAAAAACGTTGAAAAAAAAAAATTAAAAAAAAAAAAAAAAAAAAGGAGAACCCAACAGGAAAAAACGCCCACTTTGGGAAGCCTCCTTGTAACCCTGGATGAGACATTTTATGCAAATGCAAACATGTATGGATCGTCGTTTTTGATTCTGTTCAGAATCCGAAGAAAGCATTGGCTCACCAGCACAGTATTTCACTTAGCAGAAAATAATAACTTGATTGCGTATGTTTATAAATTATGTGTTACTATTTTTATCACTAATCTTGTAAATCTACCTACCATGGTATCTAAAAACTAAAGAATTTTGCCTACTAGAAGAAAGTTCCTTAAGTGTAACCCATAGATGATGATGATGATGATGACGAATAAAACTCTGTAAACTATTAACTCATAGTGTAGCCTTTAATTTCAACTAATTACTACACTACCTGTGATTTTAGTGGCAGAATTTTCTGCATTTAAGTAATCCATAGATTAAGATTTATCAGAAGTTATTATGTGTGACATGTAATGTGACATTAAAAGTACCCAACTCAAACATGTTACTGATGACCTTACCATCTCCTACAAGTTGATATGGAGGCCACAGAAAACACTGCCAGGAACAGTTGGTCAGCAAATTAGAATCCCTCTGCCAAACATATATGAACAAGTAGGAACTTTGTATCTGTAGATAATTGGTCTATTGGAGATTTATTATAGCACCCTCTACGGTAGCTGGGAGCACAGATGATTTTTGGGACTGGATGCCTCGAGACCATAACTTATACTCAGTAGAAACCTTGACTCACAAAATAATTGTGTTTGGAATCTTTGTTACGGCCTAACGAGTAACATATGGGATATATGTGGTATCTTTTTACCCTCCAATTATCCAAGCAAAAATGAAACCATAGATACATAAAAACC